>NC_053431.1:585581-705203 GCF_007990345.1 Gossypium hirsutum
GGAGAAGAAGTCAAGACTGACATTGCTGAAGTAAAATCCATTGAAACGGGTCTGAAAGAAATGGCGAAAAGAGGTTTGGTTATTTCAGATTCTGAGGAAGGGCATGAGATGGAAATTATGTGAATTTCACATAAAACAGGGCACGAAATCCAGAATGTGAAGGATTAAGGCTTGGTTCAAAGCATGATGGATAACAAGGAGATGAGGTTTTACGAAGATGCGAAAGAAAGAGAAGCATATGCGCGACAGAGTTGGGAACAAAGGCTCCAAATCATCCTGTGGTCATTATCTCACGCCCTAAGGGTAATGAGGTTAAGGCTCAGGTAACACCGAAATTGTAATCCAGAAACCATCAAATTTCTCTTATAGGGATAACAAATGGTGCCGTGGAATTACGGGTGTAATGTGACCATTTTGGGAAAAGAAGCAGAAAAATCAGGAAACAGGTTCTTACACGCGCAATGGAAAAAGATATGACGTCAAGCAGAGTCCAGGAAGAAATGAAAAGAACAGAGAAAGGGAACAGAAGTAACCATGTAATGAACAATAAAAGAAGAGGAAAGGATTGAAGTTTTGAAACACAGTGAATACAGTGTGTGGAGCAACTGCACAAACAGCCAGCCCGCATTTCTGTATTAGCTTTACTCTAAACTCAGAAGTACATCGGAATGCACTATTAAGAGTGCTAAACGAAACATATGTGCTGACGATATTCGGTAAACAGCTGGATCGGCTGATCAAATATTGGTGCTGACAATTTTATCTTCTTCAGTGATGATGAAATACCATCCGGAGGAAGAGGTTCTACTAAAGCCCTGCATGTACTGTCCGATGCAAAGGGTACACACTCCGGGGCCTTGGTTGATAATGGATCGCACTAAATGTATTGCCTTTGTCCACTCTTAGTCGATTGCCAATAGACAGTTCGCACATGAAAGCATGCCAGAGCATAGTAAGAGCATTTGATGGAACAAAAAGGAGGTTATGGGGAGAATTGAGGTACCATTAAGGATTGGCCCAGTCAATTATGAGGTGGATTTCTTGGTGATGGATATTAAACCCTCCTACAACTGTCTATTGGGGAGACCGTGGATACACTCAGCGGGGCAGTACCTTCATCATTACATCAGAAGGTGAAGTTGGTATCGGAGGATCGGTTGGTAACAATAGATGCAGAGGAGGATATTATCGCAATGGTGACTAGCGATGCACCTTATGTGGACATCAACGATGAGGCACTAGAATGTTCTTTTCGGTCGTTAGAATTTGTGAACGCGATGTTTATTGCGGAGGGAAATAGAATTCCAGTACCGAAAATATCCAGGACCACTGAGATGGGATTGCGATTGATGGTAGGAAGAGGAGCCTTACCCGGGAAAGGATTGGGAAAATATCTTCAGGGAAGGATTGAGGCACCAATGCCGAAGGAAAAGTTTGATAGATTTGGTTTAGGTACAAGCCAGACATGAAGCAGAAGAAGAAAGAAATAGAGAAGAGACAAGAGAGAAGAAGGCGCGTTTGAATGGACATGAAGCTAAGTTGAGCCTTTAACTTTCCCACATATTTCATCTTTTGTGTCGGGAGGATTTATTCATTCTGAATGTGGGTGTCCGGTAGCGGCATGGGAGGAATGTGGAAAACGTTTATATAACGCCATAGATGCAACGGAAAGGAGGGCTTGTTGGAGATCTGCCCTTATGAGCCTGGAAGCGAGCTAAACAATTGGACTGCTGAAGAAATCCCTGTAGTCTTTAGGGCTTATTCAGAGTAATGCTCAAAACATTCCTGTTGTTTGTTGGCCTAGAAACGATACGAAATTTTTTGTGAAATAGGCATTGGGCCTAAATATCATTATTTTAATAAAATACGTGTCTACGTTCATCTCGATCAGTCACTCTTTTTTTTCCTTTCATATTTTTCATTTGGTTGATTGTCTTACAAATAATTCTTTCATTTGTGATTCTTTGCACAAACATATTCATAAATTTATATTCTTGGTATATTATTTGAT
The DNA here is from genome assembly GCF_007990345.1 of Gossypium hirsutum. Lineage (NCBI taxonomy): Eukaryota > Viridiplantae > Streptophyta > Magnoliopsida > Malvales > Malvaceae > Gossypium > Gossypium hirsutum. The sequence continues at coordinate 587,593 of NC_053431.1, forward strand.
TGCCACATAGGTCTTCAGATATCAATGACATGAGTGATGCTGCCTCAAACGTGGAGCCTATTTTGAGCAAGAAGTGTGTTCAGAGGATCCCACGACTTTGAAAATGACGAAGATTATGATGCATCTCCGGACTTGTTAAGAATGATGGAACAAGAGGATAAGCATATCCTACCTCATAGGGAATCATTAGAAATAGTGAGCCTAGAGGATGGAAAGGAGGTGAAAATTGGAACTGAAATCACCGCAAAGACAAGGCAAGACCTCATTAATTTGCTCCGAGAGTTCAAGGATGTTTTCGCGTGGTCGTACCAAGATATGCCTGGGCTAAGTACTAACATTGTGGTGCATCGTCTGCCCATAAAAGAAGATTGTAAACCCGTTCAACAGAAGCTTAGGAGAATGAGACCTGACATTGTGTTGAAAATAAGAGAAGAAGTCAAAAGACAATTCGACGCTGGTTTCTTACAAGAGGTCAAGTATTCGGATTGGGTAGCCAACATCGTCCCTGTTCCCAAAAAAGATGGAAAGGTACGAATGTGTGTGGATTATAGGGATTTGAACAAGGCTAGCCCAAAGGACAACTTTCCACTGCCTCACATTGATACTTTGGTAGATAACACGGCGGGCTATTCATTGTTTTCTTTCATGGACGGTTTCTCTGGATACAATCAAATAAAGATGCATCCTGGAGACATGAGAAAAACCACATTCATTACCTTATGGGGAACATTCTGTTACAAGGTAATGCCCTTCGGATTGAAGAATGCGGGAGCAACGTATCAAAGAGCTATGGTGACTTTGTTTCACGACATGATGCACAAGGAGATCGAAGTCTATGTTGACGATATGATCGCGAAGTCTAGAACGGAAGAAGAGCATGTTCATGTCTTGAAAAGGTTGTTTTTGAGATTAAAGAAATTTCAGCTCAAGCTTAACCCGGCCAAATGCACGTTTGGAGCCAGATCAGGGAAGTTATTAGGCTTCATAGTTAGCAAAAAGGGGATCGAGGTTGACCCAGACAAAGTAAAGGCAATACGAGATTTACCTCCCCGCGCACTCAGAAGGAGGTTCGAGGTTTCTTAGAGAGGCTGAATTACATTGCTCGGTTCATCTCACAGCTGACAGAGAAATGTGATCCAGTATTCCGGCTCTTAAAGAAACATAATCCGGGCGAATGGGATGAAGAGTGTCAGAGGGCTTTCGATAATATAAAGCAGTACTTGGCTAATACTCTAGTCTTATCACCTCCTAGTCCAGATAAGCCATTGATATTGTATCTGACAGTGTTGGAGAATTCCATGGGGTGCGTATTGGGCCAACATGATGAGACTGGAAAGAAAGAAAGGGCAATATACTATCTCAGTAAGAAATTTACCGATTGCGAAATGAGGTACTCATCAATTGAGAAGTTGTGTTGTGCTCTAATCTGGGCAACCCGAAGACTGAGGCAGTATATGTTGTATCACACGACTTGGTTGATTTCAAAGTTAGATCCTTTAAAATATATGATGGAATCGACTGCTTTGAACGGGAGAATGGCTAGATGGCAGATCTTGCTCTCAGAATTTGATATAGTATATGTCAGTCAGAAGGCCATAAAGGGAAGTGCAATAGCCGATTTCCTAGCTAGTAGAGCCTTGGAGGACTATGAGTCTTTGAATTTTGATTTTCCAAACGAGGATTTGATGTATGTGGCGAATACTGAAGAAAATCCTCAAATGGATCACGTATGGAAGTTAAATTTTGATGGAGCCTCGAATGCTACGGGTAATGGAATTGGGGCAGTCTTGGTATCCCCAAGTGGAGATCATTATCCTGTTGCTAGCAAGTTGGACTTCGATTGTACAAATAACATGGCAGAATATGAAGCATGTATTATGGGCATTCGTGCAGCCATTGAACGGAACATCAAAGTACTGAGAGTATACGGGGATTCAGCGTTGGTGATATACCAACTCAAAGGGGAGTGGGAGACTAGAGATCCTAAGCTAATCGGTTATAGAAAACTAGTTCTTGAATTGGCTGAGGAGTTTGACGATATCACCTTCTATTACCTCCCACGGGAGGAAAACCAAATGGCTGATGCATTGGCTACTCTAGCTTCGATGATTCAGGTGAATAGACTTGAGGCAATGAGGCCTGTTCAGATGAGTATCTCTGAGACCCCGGCTAATTGTTGCAATATTGAGGAGGAGGGAAAAGATGATTGTCCTTGGTATCGGAGTATCTTACAATATGTGAAGAATCGGGAATACCCTGATCAAGCGACAGAGAATGACAAAAGAACTCTGAGAAAGATAGCCATTGAATATGTCTTAGATGGAGAAGTGTTATATAAAAGAAGGAAGGATCGAGTACTGTTAAGATGTGTAGATGCGGTAGAAGCCAAGAAAATTTTGGAAGAAGTCCATGAGGGTATTTGTGGGACGCACGCCAGTGGTTTCACGATGGCCAGACAGATCATGAGATTTGGGTACTATTGGCCCACCATGGAAGGAGATTGCATTGATCATGCGAGGAAGTGCCACAAATGCCAAATTTACGGAGACAAAATACACGCGCCTCCTTCACCTCTTCACGTCATGACCTCTCCTTGGCCGTTTTCCATGTGGGGTATGGATGTTATTGGGCCAATATCACCAAAGGCTTCTAATGGGCATCGCTTCATCTTCGTAGTAATTGATTACTTTACCAAGTGGGTGGAGGCTGCTTCATATGCAAATGTCACAAAAGCAGTAGTCAGCAAATTCTTGAAGAAGGAGATCATTTGTCGATATGGGATGCCTGAGAGGATCATATCCGACAATGCGATGAACTTGAATAATAGCACAATAGCTGAAGTTTGTAGCAAATTTAAAATTAAGCATCATAACTCATCGCCGTATCGTCCCAAAATGAATGGTGCAGTGGAGGCGGCCAATAAAAACATTAAAAGGATTGTGGGGAAAATGACTGAAACCTACAAGGATTGGCATGAGAAGTTATCATTTGCTCTCCTTGCCTATCGAACATCTGTTAGAACTTCTACTGGGGCAACGCCTTTTTCTCTGGTTTATGGAATGGAGGCAGTATTACCCATTGAAGTTGAAATCCCTTCTCTACGGGTGTTATCTGAGCTACAGCTGGATGAAGCCGATTGGATCCAATCTCGGTACGATCAGTTGAACCTAATAGAAGAAAAGAGGCTAAGAGCTATTCACCATGGGCAAATGTACCAGAAACGAATGATGCGAGCCTATAATAAAAAGGTTCGCCCCCGAGAATTTCGTGAAGGGGACTTGGTACTAAAAAAGATTCTTCCTATGCAAAAAGATTTTAGAGGAAAATGGATGCCAAATTGGGAAGGCCCTTATGTTGTAAAGAAAGCCTTTTCTGGTGGAGCTTTGATCCTATGTGAGATGGATGGCAAAAGTTTACCAAATCCGGTAAATGCAGACTCCGTCAAGAAATACTTCACATGAAAGAAAGGGGAACCAAAGTGAAAACCCGTAAAGGGCGCTTTGCTTCCTAAAAAAAAAAAAAACTTTGGAGAGGCTAAGGTGAAAACCCGTAAAGGGCACTTTGAGACCAAAGAGCGCTTGAGTCGAAAACCCGAAAAGGGCGACTCAAGTATTGGGCAGGATTGGAACATCAGGACTTGAGCGGATCAAATTTTGATCGGGGGAATATGATGATCTTCCTTTACTTGAACCAATAAGAAAGGATATGCAACGTTTTTGAACATTGACAGAGTATTGCAGATCTCCTGAACACATGTCAAACTTAGAAGGGTCTTCGGAAAGTTTGTACAGAGAAACTCAAGCGGCGATAACTGGGGCACCTAGTTCTTATGTGTATTCTTGAAAATACATTTTTTTCTTTCTTTCTTCCTTTCCTTTTGTGAAAACGCACATTCTCAATCCACTTCTTTGTTACCTTTCTTTCGCCATCTTTGATGTTTTATTTGAGTTATGATCAGAGCTAGCTTTATTCTTATCTATTGTTATGATCTTTTGCAAACATGTTACATAGGAATAACGATTAACGAACTAATAAAACTTTCAGGAAAGAAGTTTTGCACATTACTCTGGAAAATTTCTAAATAATATAGGGACCTGAAACATGACTATTGTTTAGAAAATACCAAGTTTAAAGGGTGAAATAGCTAGGAAGGAAGAGTCTAAGTTAAATACTATCCTTTCAGATTTTGTCGTCTAAACATTGATTGAACAAAATGACAAGCTGTCGTGTTAATTACAAAGCTTAAATGAACAAGCAAGCAATGATCATCAGGCAATAGGAAGAGGTTACCCCGGAGAAAAGAGCCTTCACTTGCGCATAAGACTTTGGTATGACACCTTGAGAATGGTGTAGGAAACCAGAACGGCTCAGATCCTATATCCCCGAATTGTGATAAAAGAGGACAGAGGAAAAGTCACATATTTCTACCCTTAGATTGCTGCGAGAGAATGATGGTACAAATTTTGGCGTCCCAGTGGATATAACTTTGAGGTTTATAATGGGGACAGTCTGGCTAAATGTTTCTTCAGAAAAATCAGTCAAGCGAGAAGGCGTTGTAGCACATCAGTCACAAAACCTTGATAAACTTCGAGTAGTGATAACCTAAGCGAGATCATTCTCGAAAAAATAAAATAAAATTCTGCATTCATGCAAACACCATTCACATATGTCTAGTTAGGAGCATTTGTTTCATTTTGATCATGTCATCCTAATCATTAGGCATAATTAGGTTTATTATACAGGTCTTATCTCCCTGAGATTACAGTGGAACAGACCAAAGAATTTCAGATCTTATCTCCCTGAGATTACAGCGGAGCAGATCAAAGATAGTAATCCTATCTCCTTGAGATTACAATGGAGCGGATTAAAAGATCTTATCTCTCTAAAGTTACAGCAGAGTAGACCGCATCAGGTCTTATCTCTCTGAGGATTACAGTGGAGTAGACCGGAGAATTTCAGATATTATCTCCCTGAGGTTACAGTGGAGCAGATTGAAGCCAGAGATCTTATCTCCCTGAGATTACAGCGGAGCAGATCGAAGACACTATCCTATCTCCCTGAAGTTACAGTGGAGCGGATTAAAATAAAGGATCTTATCTCTCTGAGGTTACAGCAGAGTAGATCGCATCAAGTCTTATCTCCCTGAAGTTGCAGTGGAGCAGATAGAAGAAACCAATCCTATCTCTCTGAAGTTGCAGTAGAGCGGATTAAAATCACAGATCTTATCTCTCTGAAGTTGCAGTAGAGCAGATCGCATCAAGTCTTATTTCCCTGAAGTACAATGGATTGAAGCGACAAGACAGTGGACTAGAATAAAGCTACCTGAAGAAAGGCGTCAAGAGGAGTCCAGACTCGGTGAGACCGGGCAAAAATTGGTCTTTCTTAATCTTTGCTCTGTTCTCGTTACACGACAACGAGCAAAGAGGGGCAGCTGTACAAGCCCAAATTTCTGCCCGGCCCACTAACAAAAGAGCCCAATACCCACAAACCCAATACCCACAAACCCAATACCCACAAACCCAATTACCATGCCCCCCATCACCTACCCTCTGCCACCGCCACCAACTCCGCCGTTCACCTACTTTCTGCCACCGTCCCATCACCCCACTTGCCTGCAAAGAAGAAAATCACGCAAAGAAGGACAAAACAGTAGCAGAGATAATGAAAATGGTAAAATGGCTATTTAAAAGCCGTTCAAACAGAAAAGAAGGAGATTTTTTTTTTCGGTACAAAAAAAACCGATTGAAAAGCCATTGTGGGGGATTCTATTCGATCTCCTTTCCTTTTGTAACGTTTTACAGAAATAAGAAACAAAAATCAAAGGTGATTCCCGACCCTTTCCGTTTTCATATCTTACCATTTTATTTTACTTTTTCTGTTTTTGTTCATCTATTTATACTCATATAATAAATAATAATAAAAAAGGGAGAGGGAAACTCACCGAGGGGAGGCGATTCGGCGAAAAAGGGGCAACTTTTGGTCTCCCCGCCGCCGTGCACGGCGGCGCCGGCGCCGGCGACCGGCGGCCGGTGCGACGGTCGATGGCCGGACCTCTGACTGGTTTCCGAAAAAGGGAGAGTGACTTGAGAGGAGTTTTTGTTTTTTTTTCTGGAGAAGAAGAGAAGAATGAAAAATTTTGAAAAAAAATTAGTTTAAATAGGCTTCCAAAACGACGTCGTTTTGGGCGGTCTGCTCAGCACCAAAACGACGTCGTATTGAGCTCTGACCCGCGCGGTGACCCGACCCAGGGGAAGGATCCGCGTGTTTTCTTTAAATGGGATATTTATGCGCGTAGTCCCTCCGACTTGGTAGCGCGTTGCAATTTGGTCCTGTTTCGCTATTTCCCATTTTTCAATTTCGCCCCAGAATTCTGTTTTTGTTCTATTTTGACCCTCCGCTGCGCTGCGTTTTAGGGTTTCGGGGTATTTATGATTTTGGTCCCCCCCTTTTCCGCGCATATTACATTTTGATCCTTTATTCCGTTTTATTTTTTTATTTCAGCCCTGAGATTTCGTTCCCGTTTTGAATTAGTCCTACTATTATTATTATTATTATTATTATTATTATTATTATTATTACTACTACTATTGTTATTATTACCTATTTATTCATATTAATTTTATTTAAACTTCTGGTACATATATACATTTATATATTTTACAACTTATGTACATATCTATACATTTATATATATTTTCATTTTCCTAAAATATACATGTTTATACATAATCTTTATAGTTTAAAATATACCTTTTTTTATAAATCCGTATATACACACATGTTACTATTAATTTATATACATACATATCCTTTTATTTTATAAGTATATATATATTTTTATATGTACGTACATACATATTTTTGTATATCTTAATTTACATAAATACATATATACATTTTCAATATATTTTTTAAACATGTATCAAAATTAACGTATTTATTCGTATACATACGTATATTTTCATTATTTTTAAACTTTAATTTGTACATACATACTTTCTTTTATTTTTCAACACATATATGTACTTACTTTTATATGTATTTTATTATTTTCATATTCCATAGTTTTATACACCCATATATATGTACATATTTTTATATATACATATTCATCGCTTCTTTTATATATTAAAATATACTTTATACATTTTGCTAATTTATATATATACATATTTTAGTTTATGTCTATATATATCCTTTTATATTTAATTGTATTTGTTACTTATTTATTTCATTTTCGTTATTATTTTGAATGAATGTTTTAATTTATTTGATTATATATATTGTTATTTTATATGATTGTAGGTATGACTTTTATTTATTTTATATCGTTGCTATTGCTCGTATTATTTTTTATTTTTTATGTGTATTATGATTTTACCACGTATAACAACAATGTAATTTGTTTACACATTTTTTTACTACGATTTTCGTGTTTTATTTTACTCGGTATGACAAAATTTGTTTTAAAAAATATTTCGTGTTTAGATTCAAAAGGATCGTACTCTAACTTAATGGGTTTCGATTTTCATAATAAATCTAAAAATACGAATCTTTTCAAACTCAAGTTTTTAAACGATCTCGGGAATTAAGAAAAGATCGTGCCCTAACTTACTGGGCCTGATTTATTTCTAAAACCAAGATAATAAAATATCTTTTAAATAAGCATTTTTCATCCGCGTATCGGGAATTTGAGACATTGTGTCCTAACTTACTGGATATGATTCTCTTTCTCGAATAATGTGAAATATTCCCTTTTTCCTGAAAATTTTCAACGTTTTAATACAAGGATCGTATTTTTAAATTCTTTTCGAGTTTTTAATTTTCGACACCAAGACATTAAGTAATCAACCAGGTACCAATTTTGGGCGTATCGAGGGTGCTAACCCTTCCTTGTGCGTAACCGACTCCCGAACCCGTTTTTCTGAATTTCGCAGACCAAAATCGTTGTTTTAATAAAAATTAAATTGTTTATTAAAAACAACCACTTTTCGAGGTGACCCGATCACACCTCATCAAAAAAAGATTGGTGGCGACTCCCGTTTTCATTCTTTTTTTCAAAATCCAAGTCGACCCCGTTTTCATCCAAAAAAATGGTGTCAACACAACAATTCCATCACGTGAAAAGAATTATGTATGAACTTGTTAGCTATAGCTCAGTCAGGTTTAATTAATTAGTTTGAGTTGAAGTTATACAATTTAATACTTATAATAATTTATTTCAGGCTTGATACATAATTTAGTACTTGAATTTGTTTTTTTTCTCTCATCCATGTTTTTTTTTCCAATGTGATACTTGTATTTGACAAAAAAAATATTAGTTATTAACTTTCATCAAATCAACCCTAAAACCCAAATTAAATCATATTCGTTGCCTGTATTTGACAAATCAAGCTCAAAATTAAATAAATTCATAATTAACACTAAACTTATTCTATTAACAAATTTATGAAAAAACTAATCTAATTAACTTTTATCAAATTAATCCTAAAATCCGAATGAAACACTAAAAAATTAACACCATCCAAACTCTTAATTTAACAAATTTTGAAAAGGATAAATCTCAAAATTATGTATGAACTTTGATTCAATATGCAATATAATATATGAATTTTGATTTGGTGTACTTATACACATGAAACTTCGATTGTGGTTCAAATATATATATATGATAATGTGGTACATATGTTATTTTTTGGTGTAACCAGTATTTGTATCTGGCAAACTTTATATATTTTGGTATCCAAAGGTAACGGTGTTAATTTTTTAGTGTTTAATTCGAGTTTTAAAGTGGATTTAATGAAAGTTAATTGCTAAAATTATTATGTAGTTAATAGAATAAATTTAGTGTTAATTGTTAATTTATTTAATTTTAAATTTAATTTGTCAGATACAATCCGGTGGATGCAATTTAATTCGTGTTTTACGGTTAATTTGTTGAAAGTTAATTGTCAATATTATTAGCTAATTATGAATTTGAATAAACAAACTCTAGAATCCAAATTAAACACTAAAAAGCTAATACCGTTATATTTGAATTTTGGGTATCAAAATAACACGAGTACCATATTAGAAAAAGTATCAATTTCAAGTACCAAATTATATATTAAACTTTAAAAAATATATAATAATATTTACATATTTCATCAATTTCATCCTAATGCAAATTAATACTGTTTTGCATGCAATTTGATAGGGTTGCTAACTAACGCAATAAGAAATGGATAAAGTTGTATCAGGTTTGAAATTAAACATCACCTGGCATAATTATTTGCTGAGAATTTGTGTTTGTGTATTGAAAATTTTGAATATGCAAACAGAAAAACATACAATATGTTTCTTTTATTGAACTATTTTTTATTGCGACGGAGAACCACATCATCTTCTACATTGTAAAACACAAATTGCTTAATCAATCAAAGAAGCTTTGCCTTTATGAATATTAATTCCCTTTCTCATTAATAACTAGTCAATTTTCATATGATATATATTTTCTGAAAGTAATTCTTATATAATATTGATTTGGAAGTGCGATGGAGGGTGGGATAGTAAGATGTCATTAGAGCGACTGAGTATCTGGGTATAATCATATAAATAGGCGTTAGCTCAATTTTAAAGGTAGAATTTCGAGAAATTGTTGATGTTCTGAAAACGGCTTGAGAGAAGGGGGTGCATTTGCTGCTAATTGAGAGTAATAGTAAACAATAGTAGACTTAATATTTGGAGCCGAAGTGGTGGAATTGTCGAGATTGGCATTGGAGGTTTGCAACTAGATGACAAGGGATTGACAAGTGGAGTTCGGCAGTGAATATGGATGTTGATGCTATACACAATCAGTTTGTCCATTTAGACCCTTTAAAAATTTTAAATTTTTAAATTAGTAAAAGTAAAATTACACTTTGACCCCTAAGAATGATAAAAAAATTGATTTAATCATTTAAGACTTATAAATATATAGGCTATTAAAAATTAAAATTTAATTTCAACCTCTCTAACAAAACACAAGGCGATAAATTGTTGCCAAATAGGTTTTTATTTTTTCTCACAATGCCTTCAGTGGTGCAAGATGTAATGTTGAGGAGGAATATGAGAATCAAAGTAATTATACATGTAACTACACTCAAAGTCAATTTTAAAAAGATTAGTTTTATACAAGTTATAAAATTATATTCTAAACACGAACATGTATAAATGTTTGGAATGATTATGGTAAAAAAGTTCTTATATTATAAATCTTAAAAAATTATATTTGTAACACTTTACACCCGGCCTAAACGTTATGGCCGAATCTTGAGGAATTACATAAACTTGTTTTAAACCCAGAAATCGATTTCAAAATTGTGTGTTTTGACAATATTAATTTTGGAAAATTACTTTCCAATTTTTAGGAAAATACCCGTTAAAACTATTTATTTTATAACAGAAAACACTTAATTGATTACCTTATTTTGCAACGAAAATTTGTAAGTTTTTAAAATTTGAAAACCGTGATGTATATATATGGTAATTTAAAAATAAAAATAATTAAAAGATTCGAATAAAAATAATATCAAGCATATTCAGTAAATTAAGGAAATTTTAATAGTTTTGCATTATTCTCCTTATAAATAGTGAAGTTTGCACAGAGTTTGCAAACACATTTAATTTAATTTTCAATATATTATATTTTTACTTTTTCACTTAATATTAATTTTGAAAAGTTACAACTTTTCTAATAATTTTTTAATAAATATACACTGCATTTTAATCAAGGATAAAGTCAGAAATTTTTTTTATAGAAGATTGAAATTAAATTGTAATTTCATCATTTTAATAGTCTATATCTTTATAATTTTTAAAAGATTAAATCAAATTTTTATATTTTAAGAAGGACCAAAGTATAATTTTACCTTTATTAATTTAAAATTTTTAAAATTTTAAAGGAATAAATTTTAATTAATATATATAACCAAATTTGTACATTGTAGAGATAAAGAAAATAGAAAAATATCACATTTCAAACTATCAAATTTAGTGTTGATTCCACAGCAGCCATTTCTTTTGACCATAATATTTTTCAGCCATTATTAAGACTAAAAAGGACTTTGCTATTATCATGATACCCTTTTTATAAAAAAAGTTTCATGCATTCATACTAAATTCCTTAATTCATATAAAAATAAAATAAACCCTTTTAAGCTTTCTTCAACATCAAGCCATTGAGGTTCTCTTTGGTAAAAAGGAAATTTAATTTATAGTTAAACCATTAAATCCTTTATTTTCACTATAATATAAGGGTGTGTTTGATAAATTATCGGAATTTTTCATTTCAATAAAAATGAACATTTCAACATTTAATGTTTTAAATGTATTGGATAATCATTCTGATTTTTTACTTAATATAAAATTTTCAACAAAAAAAAAAGTGTAGAATAAAATAAGTAAGTAGGTAGCTACTTATCACTTAATGTAAAAATTGAGATATTCAAATTACCATATTAATCTTTCACATAATTATATTAAGTACTTATATTTACTAATTTACCAAAAAAAAATAATAGGGTAAACTACACCACAAGTCACTCAATTATGGGTCATTTTCTTTTTTAGTCACCCAACTAATCAAGATTGTTTTTTTTTATCCATTTCCATTAATTGTGCTAATAGGAGGATGACGTGGCAATTGAAAAATCAATATAATAATAAATTTAGTCCTCAATTTTTACATATTATATTGATTTAGTCATAATTTTAAAAAATTAACCCTTAAACTTTACAAATTGTCTCAATTTTATCCTAATTCTAAAAAATTCAAAAGAATATATAAAATTTAAATTATCAATTAAAAATCGTTGAATATTAATTTCTTTAATCGGAAGGATAGAGAAACAAGACTAAAGAGTGAAAAAAAAAGGGGATGTACAATGAAATAAGACTAATCGGAGGGGGGGGTTATTTTTATTTAATATTAACTTAAATATTAATATAAAATTTAGATTTATTATTATATATTTTTTAGAATATTTATGTAGTTTTATGTATTTCTTTGAACTTTTTAGAATGAGAATGAAATTTAGATCATTTGTAAATTTTGAGGGTTAATTTTTTAAAACTATAACTAAATTGATATAATATGTAAAATTTAACGGATAAATTTGTTAATATACCAATATTCAGCTGTCATGTCACATTTCTATTAGTGCAATTAATAGAAATAGACCAAAAAATCAATCTTGATTAGTTGGGTTTTAAAAATTTCATAGTTTGGTGACTAAAAGAGAAAATGACCCATATTTAGATGACCTGTGATGCAGTTTACCCTTTCTAGTATAACAGAAAAAATTCAACACTTAATTTTTGAGTTTATCAAATACACCCTAACTTATTTAATACATTTTTACTTAATTTTAATTATAAAATACCTTTAAAAAGTCTTATGAATTAGAATGGCTTTGGATAAATAATTTTAAATTTAAATATTTTATTTGCTATTAACATGTAAAATAATATATAAATATATCAAAATGAAATAAAAGTTCATTATTTATATGGTAACTAAAATTGCACATGTAAATTTTTATATCAATTAATATTTTATCATTATTAATAATAATATTGAGTAAAATAATTAAAATAGGCATATAATTGCACCAGACATTCCAAACTATAACCGTTATGTTAAATTGGTCTCTCAAAATTCAAATCATTTTAATTACGTTTTCAAACTACTGATGTTATATCAATCAAGTCATTCTGTTACTAAAATAGTTAATTTAATACATCAGATCTTATACGACATAATTTAAAATGAAAATTTTCAGAAGAAAAAAATCGTTAAAACGAGTGTTGTAAAAATCTTGGTTTTGAGGTTTTTGAAACTTTTACGAATGCATTTTTAATTTTAAAAGTTATTTTGCAATGTCTTTTTTTTTTCTTCTTAAAACCATTTTAAATTTAGCCATATGAAATTCAGTGTGTCATTCGCTATAGCAGAAGGAATTGTGCAAGATCGTAATGGGAAGTGGTTATTTGGGTTTAACAAGTATTTGGGGAGTTGCTAAGTGTTTGATGTGAAACTGTGGGGTATCTTGGATGGGTTGACACTTTTAATTGACCGAGTTCCAACTCTACACTGGTTAGGAGAATTCATCAGCTACTGTCACGATTTGACTATTAGAGTATTTGACACATTTTTAAAGAAGATAATCAGGGTACGAATAGCTTAGTAAAGATAACTCATGAGAGAAGGCTTGGGTTTCAACTTTTCAAGAATTGAAGGGTTTTAAGTTCTTGTAACTAGTTTTTTGTTACTCTTGTTACCAAAAATAAATAAATAATGAAAGATCCTGATTGATATAACTTTGATCGTTTAAGAATGTAATTAAAATATTTTAAAATTTAAAAGACCAATTTAAATTAAGGGTCATAGTTGAAGGTGTTTACTGCAAATAACTCTAAATATAATATACTCTCTTGTAACCAAACAATGAATAGGATGAAGATTAGGATGCAAATAATTTGAAACTTTTTAGTAACCAAACAATGAATAGGACGAAGATTATCCTTAAATAAAGGATTTTTGTTGTTTAGTTCTTGGCCATTAAAGCCATTAATTGTGCAACTAATTTCAATGGTTCATTAATGGATTCAAAATTGGCAATTATCAAGAAAATAGCATAAGGTAATTTTATTTTGGGTAAATCTCAAAATTACACATAAATATTTATTTAATTAATACTTTTTTTTAATAATTTAATATGTAATTTGTTACAAGATTTTTGATTTGATGTAATTATACACATGAAATTTTATTCTAATCATACACATTTAAAGAAATAAATATATCATCTTATAAATATAATTATACGTATATGAAATACATAAACATAAAATGATACTATATCAATAATTGCCGAACCTGGATACTTAAGATCTGGAGTCTTTGCTTTTGTCAATTACATCACATATAATTACACAATATTTAGATGTTGAAGGCTATTTTTTTTTTAAATCAAGATCAAATTAACAAAGTGTGTAAACCTTAGAGAGCTAAATTTATTGTTCTGTCAATTTTAGAATATTTTGTCATTTTTCTGTTTCATAGTTAACGGGAATGAACAAAAAAAAATAGTCATTAGTTAAGTAATCATATTGTAACTTTTTTTTATAGTCGGATAACCATAAAAACTTAAATATAATTAATTAACCTATAGTATAGTTTATGCGCAATAAAAAATGAGAAGGTGTAGGTAAAAGCATTATGGAAGTCTCTATATTAGAAGTAAAATTACATTTTGTCTCGTCTATTCAAAAAAAATGAGTAAAGTAGTTAATATACATTAGATCAAAGAGTAAATTAGTCTTTCTGTTAAAAATTCTATTCATTTTTGTGATTAAAAACTGGTCTTGTACATCACCATGAGGTACCGGCGGCATATCATATGTCACTATTTGATTATTTTGTCAACCACACTAATTTTTAATAATAAAAATGGATAATTTTTTAATTAAAAAAATTTAATTTACTCACTTTTATGTAAAAAAAGATAAAATATAATTTTTAATATAAAAATCTCCATGATATTTTTATCGAGATAACAGCATTTCCATGCAGCTTATGCTATTTACCTGAGTCAGTTTTACTAATTAACCTAACATTGATTCTTGCTTTGAAGATAAGAGTCTTTTACTTTAGACACTTCTTCAATCTTCCATGCATGTACTTTTTTTACTTTTAGGTACCTGCAATTAATGACAATTTTCTGAAAATAAAAAAGTAAAAAGTGTTCAATCTTTGGCGTTTTCACCATTGGAGAAGCTTGCATCAACAGCCAATCAGAAAAGGAAAACATCTACCATAAAAAGATGGTTAATATAACATTTGGTACTTAAATTTAGTTTTAGTGTTTAATTTGATACCTAAATCTAATGGCAAAATGTTCCTAAATAAATGTTTAGCACATAAGGGTGACAGCAAGGGGGCATGGCCTAAAACAAATTTCTCTAGGCCCTTCAAAATTTTCAAAATTATAAAAAAAGTATATGGTAAAATTACAATTTTCCCCCAAAGCATGATAAAATTTTGATTTAATCCTTTTAAAAATTATTTAGATTTAAGCTAATATATTGGTGAAATTGTATTTTTATAACTTAATTTCAGCCCCTCCAAGAAAGATATATGGTTTCGCCCATGTTGACATGTGTTCTAATAAAAAAAACATAGGTACTTAATTGGGATAAAAAAAAAAGCTCAGGCACCAAATTAACATTGCTTAACCGAGATTAAAAAAAAAACTCAAATATCAAATTAAAAAAAACTCAGGGGAAGGTACCAAACTAGAACAAAAAAAAGCTCGAGTATCAAAATAGTATATTAAGGGTTAAAACACCTTGGAGGTCCATGTATTCTTGGGAGTGGATCAAATTAGCCACTATATTATTAAATGGATCAATTTAGTCCCTATATTATTAAAAAGAATCAAATAAATCAAAATATAACAGTTAACATTCACGATATAAAAAATGTCTTGAATTTTTTTTTTCAATTACAGTTCAATTCTAAACAAAAGATTTCATTTACAGAACAATAAAAACTTTAAAAATATCAACTCTGTTAAACAGTAAACATTAATTTTATTCTAATTTGACCTTATTTAATTCTTTTTAATGATATAGAAACTAAATCGATACATTTAATAGTAGAGAGACTAATTTAATCAGTCCTTATAATAAAGAAATCTTTTAAGTACATTCATTAAAAAAAATTCACGTTCTTACCAATACATGAACATTGTTGTCAATGCAAGAGGGTCCCAAATAATGAGAGATATGTAAAAAGAAGGCTCAATTACGCCCATTCATAATCCTAAATGGAATATAAAGACGTAGGGATCCATATGTAAACATAGTATCTATTTAGATATGCTCAAATGACCCCTTCTCATAATGAGAATGTATATAGTCCTATTTTGATCTAGTCCGGTATGGAATGAACTTATAATCATGGAATCGACTCGATCATCTGATTATAAATTATAAGTTCATAACCTCAGCCTATTCCCATTTTGGGTAGAACAGATCTAATTCTTTGATTCCAGTTAGTAAAGAGGGACCTTAAACTAAGAAATAGATTCTAGAAGCTAATTAGAAGCTAAACTAAAAAGGGGTATCCTCGGCAATTGCAATAATCGGGATCATCAATATTCCTGGTATAGCAAATGTTATCACACATATAATCATACTCAATTCAAAATAATTGTTTGAGCATAAAAGGATGTGAACTCGAGTGCACTGAAACGTCTCTTATTTATGAGTTAGGGAGAGGTTATGGATAATTCTATGTCATTTCAGTAACTCAATTAATATAATATATAAATTACGAATAATTTTTCTTCAATAATTAATTTAGATTTCAATTAAATTCAAAGTGAATTAACTGAATGGGAACTTATTTTAGCTAATTAGTTAGGATTAAAATTAATTATTTATTAAAAAAATAATAAAAATTGATTCTATCAAAACAGTTTATAACTAAAAATAAGGTGTAAGATTTTCTTAGTAAATAAATTTAAAGTTCCAAATATGACCAATTCTTACACTATAAAAGAACCCCCTCTTTACTCTGTTTCTCTACCCGCAAGAGAGTCTCTCATCCTCTCCATTGGCATTATCATTGCCTCACTTCACTCTGTTTCTCAAACAGGGGACTTCATTTTTATTGCCAAACATCAACAAACCAGTGAGAGATTCTCTTTGTTAAAAGGTTTTTTTTTTATTTTTTTTTTCATTTCAAAAAATCCCCTGTTTTTTACAATAAAAAATAAAGAAAAGTATAGATGGATCAGATAACACCAAAGCTACTGATTCCACAATCATTTCTAGTGAATCGAGATGATGTAACGAGTCAACTGGGCTTGATGTGGGAATTGATTAAAGCACCATTGTTAGTCCCTATGTTGAAACTTTCGGTTTATATTTGTTTAGGCATGGCGCTTATGTTGTTTATGGAAAGGGTTTATATGGGGATTGTCATTGTCCTCGTAAAGCTTTTTTGGAAAAAACCAGAGGAACGGTATAAGTTTGTGCCTATTGAAGACGATGAAGAGCACGGTAGCTCGAATTTTCCGGTTGTTTTGGTGCAAATACCAATGTTTAATGAAAAAGAGGTCCTTTTTCTGCAATTTTTTATTTCTGGATTTTCGATGCTAAAACAGAAGGTTTAGGGTTTTTTTTGTGTGTGTGTGTGTGTGTTTCAACAGGTTTATAAGATCTCCATTGGAGCAGCTTGTGGACTTTCATGGCCGCCCGATCGTCTTGTTATACAAGTACTTGATGATTCAACCGACTCTGCAATCAAGGTTAATTACCGGGCCATCTTTTCTTAATGGTCAAATTATGGTTCCGGTCCCTCTATTATGCTCAAATCCCTATAATATAATATCATCAGTTCTGGTTAAAATGCGGATGTGTTTTTTCCCGGAAACACAATTCCAAGTCGAGGATAAAATGGTTATATTCCATTTTTAGACCTTTAGTATTTCAATTTAACCTTCTTAGCATAAAATTGTTAAGTTTGCCCGCGTCAACTAGCCAGGGGAACAATAAAAAAGTTCTTGCATTATCCTCAATTTGTTAGCCAACACCTAATCTAGGGTTTGAAACTCTGAACAACCCCTAAATCTCAAAATTTTGAGCATAATATAAGGACTAAAATTACAATTTAACCTTAAAAGATCTCGATTTTCAAGCTATGAAAATGTTTTTTTTTTTTTTTTAATGCAGTTGATGGTGGAGCAAGAGTGCCAAAGGTGGGCAAGCAAAGGCATAAACATAACGTACCAAATAAGAGAAAACCGAACAGGTTACAAAGCTGGTGCATTAAAAGAAGGGTTAAAGAGGAGCTATGTGAAACATTGTGAATATGTAGCCATTATCGATGCCGATTTCAGACCAGATCCCGATTTCCTTAGAAAAAGTATCCCGTTTTTGGACCATAACCCCGACATTGCTCTAGTTCAAGCTCGTTGGAGATTCGGTAACTCTAAACCTTAAATCTTAAATTTCTTATTTTTTTATCATCTAATTATCTTTTTAATCAGGCTTAAATGCAAATCTTTTAAGCTTTTTAGGGTCAAAAGTGATACTTAAATAGTAGCATATCTTGACATTAAGTTTTGGGGTTAAATTAAAATTTTCAAATTTTTTGAGAGATTTAACTAAAACTTTCCAAAATTTTTAAGATATTAATGATAATTTTCCAAATTTTTGAGGTGTGCAGTTTTTGGTACAATGAGACAAAATTGATATTCGAATAGAAAAACAGTATGATTTGAGGACCAGTTTGAGAATTAATCCTTTTCAATTACATTACTGCTTAAGTTTGTGTTTAATTGTGTCGGTGGTGTTAAAACAAAACATTTTTTTATTTGGACAATGAAATTATGTGTTTGGTTTTTGTCGGCTGAGGGGTGTGGGTCCGAGAAAAAAAAAACAAGGGTACTCCCCTAAACAAGTTGGGACCCACTCAGCCTTCCATCACAGTTAATGGGGCCCATCTTTGAGAATTTAGTATAAAAAATTGGTCTTGTTTTTTCTTTGGTCCCTCTACCATGATAAAAACATGATATTTAGTCCTTATAATTTAATTTCACATAATTTGATTCGTTGTTTTCCTAATGTTATCTGTCAGTTTAAATAGTTAACACTGTTAATTGTTTCGGTTCGGAAGTCTATGTTGGTAAGGTTAATTAATTATATAATAAAAATAAATGGACCAAATTATAAAAAGGTTAAAGTGTATAAACTAAATCTGAAATTTGACCTATAAAAGTTTATACTAGTAAAGAATTTCAGTTAATTAGACATTCCAATCATTAATAAAGCTTTTGTCTTCTTTGTTATATTAGTAATTTGCATGTGATTTCTGGGGTGGTTTTGTCATTTCAGTATAAAAGAACAAAAATTGGTCTGATTTTGCTCTCTTGGTTAACGACCAAAATTGGTCAGGAGCAGGGTAATCTTAACTGATAAGAGGTCATAAATGTCATTTCTATCACAGCAGCAGTCAAGTAGTGTTTTCATTTCAGAGAAATCAATAATGATAATTGAGTTAATACTCGATAAAATTTATTATATTTTTAAATAAAATATATAATATATTCGGTGAATTGAATTTTAGTTTGATTTTGGAAAATTCTGTATAAATATACAAAATGTTTTTATATTTATTTTGATTAATTAATTAATTGAAATTAAATTAATTGTTGAGTTAATTATTGAGTTCGAATTTGTTTTAGTGAATGCCGACGAATGCTTGCTAACAAGAATGCAAGAGATGTCATTGGATTACCATTTCACAGTAGAACAAGAAGTTGGATCAGCAACTCATGCTTTCTTCGGTTTTAATGGTAAAAAACTTTCGGCATTGTTCAGAGATTTTGGGATTTTTACGAAGAGTGTGAGTGTTTGACACGGTGGGTTTGACAGAGTGAAAACGCCTTGCAAGTGCTTGAAGAAGCAGACTGTGTTTGACCATTTACTAAGGAAACGTCAGTATTTGCACTTTGTAGGGGACTAGGTGCTCTCACTCTGTTGAATTTGCCGTCTCTTCAAGAACACTCAAGCACTTAAACTTTCGTCAGAGTCGAAAGATAAAACACTGACTGAAGATAATATTAATCCTTTGAGAGTTTCAACTTCAAACAAATGATATTTCGAAGATTTCTCTTGAA
Source organism: Gossypium hirsutum (assembly GCF_007990345.1). Classification (NCBI taxonomy): domain Eukaryota; kingdom Viridiplantae; phylum Streptophyta; class Magnoliopsida; order Malvales; family Malvaceae; genus Gossypium; species Gossypium hirsutum. The sequence goes on from NC_053431.1 coordinate 607,302, forward strand.
CAAGTCAATCTTCCCTCAACAGGTACTAATAACATTGTATTAACTTATGCATGATCCAAATGCAGGAACTGCTGGTATATGGAGAATAGCAGCCATTAATGAGGCAGGTGGATGGAAAGATAGAACCACCGTGGAGGACATGGACCTTGCCGTCCGAGCTAGTCTTAGGGGATGGAAATTTCTTTACCTTGGTGACCTTCAGGTATCTGTATTGTTTCGATTCTTCATTTTACTACAAGCATTCATATCTAACATGTATATGTGTTAATTTTGACCCGAATCATAAGGTCCAAATCAACTCAAACTCAAAGCCAACTTAACCTGATCTGATATTGACACAAACTCAAAACGATCTGAATCCAAACTGACTAAGCTTTATGCTTAATATCTCAAGTACGAAATAATCCAAACTTAAAATCCAAATTACATTTTATCTTATTAGGTAAAAAGTGAACTTCCAAGTACTTTCAAGGCCTTTCGTTTCCAGCAACATAGATGGTCATGTGGCCCTGCAAATTTGTTCAGAAAAATGGTGTGGGAGATCATCACAAACAAGGTGAAAAAACAAGGATATTGCTGTAAATTTTTATCTTATAAACTAAATTAATTGATTTTTTAACTTTTTACCTTGTTGCAGAAAGTGAGATTCTGGAAGAAAGTATACGTAATTTACAGCTTCTTCTTCGTCAGAAAAATCATTGCTCACATGGTCACTTTCTTTTTTTACTGTGTGGTCCTCCCTTTAACCATTCTAGTCCCTGAGGTTAAAGTTCCTATATGGGGTTCGGTTTATATCCCTTCCATCATAACCATCTTAAATTCCGTAGGCACTCCTAGGTACAGTGAAATACGATCCGAGATATGATGTTTCAAGAACTCTCTAGAAAAATATATTTAATGTTTTGTATGTGTTGGGGTATTTTGTAGGTCCATTCACCTATTGTTTTATTGGATTCTTTTCGAGAACGTGATGTCGTTGCATCGGACAAAAGCGACACTCATCGGTCTCTTCGAGACCGGCCGAGCCAACGAGTGGGTCGTCACCGAGAAGCTTGGAGATGTAGCGAAGAAAGTCGCTGAAGCTAATAAAAACAAGACCAATAGCAAAGCGATCAAGAGATATAGATCAAAATTTATCGATAGGTAAGACCCCTTCCTTACAAGACAAATTTAAGTGCACTCACGTATTTATATAATATTTTTAATCAACGACATCATTATAAAGAATTTATACTTGATACAAAGACAATCAAGACAAAATTGGGTGTAGATTCCTCGGCCTCCTTGGTTAAATGGAATAATTTCTCTTTTCAGTCTAACTTTATAAACATCTTATGCTAACAGTTTTTAACAATAAAAATGGATTAACTTGTTATTTTTTTTACATAAAAGGGTTAATAATACTCTTACACTCATAAATTCCCATGATTCTATATATGTTAAATTATGTTTTAGTCCCTTACTATACTCAAATTTTAAAAAATTGAACTAATTGCTTGTTTTTTCTCGTTCTATGAAAACAGATTAAACACATTGGAATTGGGATTTTCAGCGTTCCTTTTCCTATGTGGGTGCTTTGATTTTATGTACGGGAAGAACAATTACTTCATATACCTTTGGCTACAAGCCATTACCTTCTTCATTACAGGCATTGGCTATGTGGGCACCATCATTTGATCATTTTGTCAGTTTGTTTTTCTGTTGTTTTTTTATTCTAAATTTTCTCGCCTGCCAAACAAGCAAAATATAGGTCCATTTTCAATAGAGTACTGTACAGAGGACAAAGCTGTAGCCATCTTTCTTTGTTAATGGAGAATTTCTTTGTTATGACAGATTTAAGGACAATGAGATGCAAAAATGAAGCTTTTTTGGTGAAATAGTTTGCTGTTTTTGTTTCTTCTAATTAATTAAGTTTAATTAAAGGAGCTAAAATTTCCCATTTTATCGAGTTAATGTCACCCTTAATAATAATCAATTCAATTATAAAATTAAAAAAAATATTCCTTTTAAATTGTTGATCAAAGAAGACCGTTTCTATACCATAAGGTGTTTTTGAAATCTACAAAGTAATTGGTAATTACTACAGTAGCATTGTAGTTAGAAGAAATTCTAATGGTTAAATTTTGCTATCAGCCCTTGCACTTTATGAACATTGTGGGTTTAGTCCATGTAATTTGATCAATTTTAATTTTTATACTTTTCAAATTGGTCAATTTTAGTCTCTATACTTTTTGAATTTTGAAATTTTAGTTCTAACTCAAACAAACTGACAATATCAATTAAATTTGTTTGGTTAAATTTAATTATTACTCATGTATTATTTTTACAATTGTAGAGTAAATATTCTATAATTGGATAATTTTAAGTCCTGTTTTTTTCGATTTTTAAAATTTCAATTTAGACACAAATGGTAGTCGTAATATACATTAATTAAATTTTTAGTGAGTAAAATATAAAAATAACAAGTTAACATGACATTAAACATATGATAATATGTTTACCCTATCAAATTTTGAAAATAACAGTACTTAATGAATTTAACAATTGTTGTTTCGCGATGATTGAAATTTTAAAACTTAAAAAGTTTAATTACATCATAATTGTAAAGTACAGTGACTAAATGCAAAAGTCAACCTATTCTAATTCCATAGATGCGTTTGATTGGAAAAGTGTAATTACATCGTAATTGTCCATATTGTGTTTAATAATACAAATTGTAATTATATAACTATATTAAATAAATACTCATTATTATCACATGTTAGTCCAACAACATATGCTCTCTCAAACACATTTTAAAGCTTCGAATGTCTTAAATTAAAGAACTCATAAGCTATCTCTAGTGTTCTAGCTCTGTTCTATCAGCTGCTATCATACACCACAAAGTTTTACAAGAAAATTTTTTCCATTTACATAACGAACAACACCACATAATATCAATCAGGTTATAAAAACCGTTAATTTAACAATTAAATTAATTATTTTAACGATGAAATGACCTAATTAATATAATCTTGATATAATTTTTAAAGAATTAATTAGAATAATTTAAAATAATACTCATGATTTAAGGATGTTTAGTGCAATTAATTCTAAATATGTTAAAATGAATATTTTGTAAAGGGAATCACTAGGCACTCCCTAAATTATTTGTGGTCTCTTTATGTAAATTTTTTTTACTATGATACCTTTCCAAGAGGCAATAATTGCTGCATTATAAAGAGATTAAAAATTGGCATTGTCAGGATTGTGAACTTTCTCAACACTGCCTTGATTTCACTCATCAACCTTTTTACCTCTGACATTTCATTTTAAACTAATTACTATTACACCTATTTTTATATTTACATCGGGTTTGTTACTTTCTCGTGTTAAGATTTTAATGAAACGTAAGAATGTGACATTATAGAAAAGTATTGATTAAAATTTCGAGGAAATTATATTGATACTGTTGGTTTATCGAGTATTTTATTAAGAATGTGATAGTAAATTTTGAAATTATTTTTTGAATTTTTTTTAAAAAATATTCGAACATAAATAATTGTATATAAAAATTGAAAAAATTTTACCCTTCGTTTAAAAATTCGAAAATAAAAAAATTGATAATAAAGTCAAATATTATATTATATAGAGAGAAAAAAAAATTGTATGGAATTATGATTCTACACCATCTTTATTATTTTCCAATAGAAGAATGACAACCAAAATTTTGCATACTCATAAATCACATGCAAGCATTTTAATTTTGTGAGAGAATTTATCTATCTATCACATTACATGGATGTGGGGTTGTGGGGTCGACTATTGGGAATGAGTCATTTCTTTTTAAAGAAAGGGATAAGCAGAATTGGTTTTGAGAATTTTGAGATTTCGAGTTTGAATGTGTGTTATTTTTAGATCTATTTAAGGGTTAAGATATTCGTTCAAAATTTGAGATATTTTTGCAAAAACGTTTGGTCTAAAAAATGGGTTTAGACAAAAAAATTAGACCTATTCAAAATATAAATTGAGCTCAAAGCCTAAATCCAGTTTTGATTGTCTTATTTTCTAAACTGATAATATATTATATGATGTAATGTACAATACATCATTAGTAATATATAATACTCCAATTAAAATTTGTCAAGTTGTCAATATATAAAATTTTAATAAATGAAAAAAATATATCAAATTAAAAATAATATAAATAATTTTTTAGAAAAAGATAGAAGTTAACTATTTACAAATACGATGAGCTCGAGGAAAATTTTAAGCTCATATTTTGAGTCTGATCAGGTTTAAACAAATATAAAATGTGTTAATATCATTTTAAGTTCGATCGAACTCATGAACGCCTCTAATTTTTTTCCAATTTTACTTTACTTATAATTATTTTAAATTTAATTAATTGTTCAGTGTAATAATTATAATGACGGAATTTTTGTGTGCAAAAATGTTGCATTTTCCTTATACAGACCATAATTTAGGAAAAGGTCTTAGGCCCCATTTTCTGAAACATAGCACATGGGTCACCCTCTTCATTGTAGTTTTCAATGGCATTTATGGTTTACTACACTTGTCCTCAGATTATCTGTTTAATTAAAGTTTTGAGATTATTTTATAAAACTTCAGCTATAATTTGACAATATATCGGAACCTTGAGGATTTATGATGCAAAAATTACAAATAACTCAACGTTGTTTGAGGGGAAAAGAAATAATAAAAAAACTGCTGGCTGTGAGGTTCGAACTCACGCGCACTTCAGTGCAGCAGATCTTAAGTCTGCCCCCTTAACCACTCGGGCAAACTAGCTAATTTGTTAGTATGTTAGCGTTAAAATCAGTTTTAAGTATAAAAAGAAATCATGGGCCTAGCCTTACTCTTAGACTGAGCTATTTGCCCTTGGAAGATTTCAACAAAAATATTTGGCTCAAAATATGAGGTAAGGCAAAAAGTTAGGTCTATTTAGAATGTAGGCAGAGCTTGAACATTCAAAGCCTAAGGTTAGTTTATTTTTAAGTTTGTAATTTATTTTTAAGTTTGTAATGTTTTATATTAAGATAAAGTACATGGGAGGTCCCTGTATTCTATATCAAATTAGTCCCTCTATTATTAAATTTATCAATTTATTCCCTATATTATTGAAAAGAATTAAATAAATTCAATTTATAATAAAGTTAACATTTAGTGTATAAAAATCTCTTGAAATTAATTTATTTTTTCAATTGCAGTTCAATTCCAAACAAATATTTCGTCTACAAAACCATAAGAACTTTAAAAATATTAAGTTTGTTAAACAGTAAATGTTAGCCCTATTCCAATTTGACTTTATTTGCTTATTTTTAATAGTACAAGGACTGGATTGATTCATTTAATAGGGGAGGGACTAATTTGATCCAGGCCCTATAATACAAGGACCTCTCAAGTACATTCAGCTTTTATATTATATAGTTTATAACACATAAATATACAATACTATTATAATGTAAATTTTAAAAAAAATGTTAAAATGACTATATAAATTTCAATAAAAAATATATTAAATTATAAGTAATATAAATATATGTTTTTAAAATAATAATGACGAACTTAAAATAGGCTTAGATTAATCATTTACATTTATGGACGGATTTGAACAAAATTTTAAGCTCATATTTCAAGTCGAGCTAAGTTTGGACAAATATAAAATTTATTAATATTATACTTAAACCCGACTTGGCCCAACCCATCAACACCTCTATATTAGCGTCATACAAACATAAACACCCATGTTTATTACCATCAATATTCTATAATTCAAATCCTTTGAAGGTACCAAAAAGAAATACTTCTGACAAAGGGATTTCATTTGTGGGCCTAAGAAACTTTTCAGCTTCATTTGGGCTTAAGAAGTTGACATATTGGACTCAAATCTCATTTTATTTGGTTTTCATATAAATTTTTATAAGGTTTAATATATTATTTAGTCCCTGAAGTGACATTTTTTTTATAATGTAGTACATGTATTATTTTTTGATCCAATGTGGCACTTATATTTGAGAAAAATTAAATATTTTGGTACCTGAATGTAATAATGTTAACTTTTTAATGTTTAATTCAGGATTTAGGGTTGATTTTAGAAAAGTTAACTGCTAATATTATATAGCTTGAATTTTTCATGATTTTGTTAATAAAATAATTTTAGTTTTAATTATGGATTTTTTTAATTTTTTTAATTTGACAAATACGGTCTAATTGATGGAAATTTGATGAAAGTTAATTATTAATATTATTAGTTAATTACAAATTTTCATCAAATCAAATCTAAAACCCGAATTAAATACTAAAAAGTTAACATTGTTACCTTTAAATATTAAAATATATAATTTTTATCAAATACAGGTACCACATTAGAAAAAAAAAACTATAAGTACTACATTAGAAAAAAAAGTGTCAAATACATATATATCAAATTATATATATTAAACTATTTTATAATTATATTTTTAATCTACCATGTAGTTTTGCTTCTCTCGAACCTTTTGATTGCATCATTCATGATAGAGTAATTAAGTCAATAAAAAAATATGTTAATACATCAAATACAAACCCTAATTTAATGAAGGTTAATTAATAATGTTGTCAATTGGGCATAATTTTTTAAATCAGAGAAAAAACTAAATTTCTATAATTAAAAGTAAATACATTTGATTTTAAAAGTTGGAATACAAATCTTAATTTAATGAAAATCCATTAAGAATAATATGAACTAGATTTTAATTTTTAAATCAAATAAGTAGAAAAAAAAAACTAAAATTTTAAAATTAAATATTAAATAAAACTAAATTTTAAAAGTTTAAAGAATACAAGGATTGAATGCAAATTAGCCCTTTTAAATAATTTAATTTTGTAGCAAGGAGATCTATTTATGATTTATAACTAATAATTTTGTGTATTTTCCTCATGTTAATATATTTTATTGTATTAAAATTACCTTTAAAATATTTTATTTTATATAAATTAAACTCTAAACACATTAAAATATATTTTTAGAAAAGTTTTAGTTAGTGAGAAAATTAAGTGTACACCAAGGTATGTGTGTACTATGTAAGGAAGTAGAAAAAAAATTACTTGCTTAATTAGACTTAAATGTCAAAAGTTTACATTTTTATCAATTTAACTCTTTTTTTTAACTCAACTTGACCATTAACCTTTTAAAAAAATTTAATCTATTGTTTTTAAAATAAAATTGTTGACTAAAATATTAATTTTTTAACGATATTGGCGTGGCAACCCGCTTTACAATCCATGTGTACTTCATACTGATCTATTTGACTTATATGTCACATCAATAAATAATTTAAAAATTATAAAAAGTTCATAAAAAATCAAAAAAAAAATAGCATTGAGTACATCTGGATTGATATATGGGTTGTTATGCTTAAAATTTTAACGTTTTAGTCAGTAATTCGACTCTTTTTAAAAGGTCAAAAGTCAAATTTAGCTCAAACTCAATAAAAGTCAATTTAACAAAAAATGTAAACGTAAGGGATAAATTTAACATTATGTCGAACTGTTCCAATACCTATTTTTCAATTAACATTTAGTTGATTAATTAGCAAAGTGTTGAAAAAAATAATAACCTTTGAAGTTTGGTAGAGTCTCCCAACAACTAATTTTGGTTCAAACCCTAATTGTTTCACAATGAAGTTTAGGTAAGGCATTACTTCTTTAGCTCCAATGCTGAATGTGAAAGCCTTCAGGATGAAGTGGGAACACAATTGAGGAAGTTCCTCAAGCAAATATCCTTTTGAACAAGAATTCCGAGTTTAAGGTTTAGTTAGGTTTATTCATATAATCACTTTTTTTAAAAATAATATTATTATAGGTTTTGATCATATCTTCTTTTTTTTTTTTACAAAATGCTTAGAACTACCCATAGCCCCTCCCCAACCCATAAATAGGAGAATAATGTATTTCAGCGCACTCGAACTTAATCCTCTTGTATTTGTAACAATGCCCATGCCAATCAAGCTAATACTTAATCGGCTATTCATATAATCACTTTTAAAAGTATGAGAAAGCTAGAAAATTTTTTAGGTCAAAATGGAGCTTTGTCGTTATATTAATTTATAATTTTACTATTTTTAAAGGGACCATACAATAATTTTATCATTTTTAAAAAGCCAATTGTTGGGTTAAAAAGATAGTATTTACTATTTAGTAAGTTTGAAAATAGAATTGTTGCTAATGTTTCTCAATTTGTTTTTTCATTTAAATGGAAAATTGTGCATTATTTAGATATCTTGCCAATTTGTTTGGAAAAGAGTTAACATGAATCTCAATCCCTAACCTTAGCAATTAGGTCCATTTTGGTATTTGAACTTGGTAAGTGAGTTTATTTTGGTCCGGGATGATGTGATACTCTAAAATTATGCCTTATCATCAAATCCTAAATGAAATCCAAGTTCAAGGGCAAAATTAGACCTAATTGCTAATTTCAAGGGCAAAATTGGACCTAATTGCTAAGTTCAAGTACTAAATTGGTCCAAAAATAAATATATCAAAGTGAACTTAATTACTAAGTTCAAGGACTAAAAGGTTATATTAACCCTTTACAATAATGAGTAGTTTTGTTAGGGGTGTATGTCTAAAACATTGGTTTAAAGACTTCTTTTTTAATATGAAAAATGTAAAAATTATATTAATTTTGGGTATTTAGAAAATAAATAAAAAGAAAAAGGCACCCTTGATTGATTAGATTGACCCATTTTTAAATATTTCTAAAAAATTGGAAATTATGAAGGATCTTGGAAACTTTACTAGAATTTTCTTCTGCAAACATGATTCGTGAATTTTTTTAATTGCAATTTGACATGACACAATGATTGTTGGATATTAAATTGTTGATGTTATTTCATGGAAAAGGAGACTCGACTCAAGTGCTAAACAAAGAAGGGTCCAAAACTAAATTGACCAATTAAAAAAAAGAAATAGTGGGTCTATAATTAATTACTTGACTAAAATTAAATATCTAGAGACCTTAGTTTCTAAAAGGAAAAAATAATCCATAGTTTTGTGGTCAAGAGTCAATGGATACAATTTTTTCTTCTAATAGTATGATGAAGGTTCTTGTATTATAAGTTAAATTGTATTTTACTTTTCTATTAAAAATAAGAAAATTAGTCACTGTACATTAAATTAAAAAGTAAATTGATCATTTCTATTAACAATTTCATCTTTTTTATTGCCAAAAATTGGGATGACTAACGAAATAACCGAACAATGACACGTGACACACCACATGTATATCATGCTGATGTATAAGGATTAATTTTTAATAAAAAAAAGGCCAATTTGCTTTTTGATCTAACGTGTAGGGACTAATTTGTCCACTTCTTGATTAGATAAAGCAAAATGTAATATGGCCCTTAACGCAGGGACCTCCATGATACTTTTAAATGAAAAATTATCGAAATTTATTTTTGTACGCAAGGGTCTCAGACTTCTAGAGATGGTAATATCACGAATTAACTGACTATCAAATCAAATATAAAATTAAAAAAAAACTATATATAAAATTTTAAAAAAAAAAACTATAATTTTTTTTCTAGAAATCTACCACCCCTTTATATATATTTTTATTTTACAATATAATTTTTTATAATTTTTTTACATAATCTAATTATTAATTAATCTCTTGAAATGTTAAATGATATTGACCATGTAATAAATAACTGGTTTTTAATAATATATTTACGTTAAATAATTTGAATTAAATTATATATTTTTGGAGTAGAATTAAATTGTATATTTTTACCATTTTAATAGACTAGATCTTTATAATTTTTAAAAGGTTGAATAAAATTTTTATTATTTTCGGGGGATAAAGTATAATTTTACCATTATTAATTTAAAATTTTATAAATTATAAAGGATCTAAATGAAAAATTTTACATTTTAGAGGGTCGGGCCCTACTTGCCCCCCTTGGCTCAGCCACTGTACGTAAGTGAGTGGGTTATAGTATAAGTATATTTTCATACAAAACTCTATGATATATTTAACTTCTTAAATAGCATATATGTTGAGTATTTGTTTGTCTTCCTCTCTCTTGAGGGTCTATTTTTGTATTTATAAAGTACGATATTTTGATGTGACGTACTAGTATCAAATATGCTTCATGTATGTTAACACGTACCTTCTCCTCGGATTAAAATGTGTCCCCCAAGTATGAGTTCTGGTGACGGAGTTAGGATGTTAATTTTGGAGGGCCAAACTAACAGTCGATTCAAAAGAAACAATATTCCAACATAATGGTCGATTTAAACATATAAACAATCGATTTTGGGGAGGGCTATAATATATATACAAAGAAGGGAATTGCAAAAATCTTAAGCCTTGAAGGGCCTACTTATATTTTTGGGAGGGCCATAGTATATCCATAAAGGGCTAAATTGTAAAAATTTTAAACTTTGAGGTGTCATGGCCCCTTAGGCCTCTATTAGACTCTGCCATTGATGAGTTTGCCTTGCATGGTAGCAAAGTACATAGAAAATGATACGTATTAACATGTATGGAGCCTGTTTAATCCTAATACATCACATCAAAATATCGTACTTTATAAATACGAAAATAGACCCAGGACAAAACAAATACTCAACAATATATAAACATCAATTAACCTACTTTTTTTAATATTAAAAAATGTCAACATATTTAAATAATAAAAAAAAAGAAAAAAAATAATTATTGCACATGACATGTCAGATTTGATTAGTGAGAAATAATATAAATTTAATTTCATGTGATGTTTTTAATAGTTTTTCGAGGCTTAGAAAATATGTACGTTTATTTATTTGAATAAAACACGTGTTTTATTCTTTCAATATTTTTGTTTTTTTATTTATTCAATAATATTTATTGAAAATTTCAAGAAAATGACTTTATCAATAATAATGTTTTTTTTATTGTCCCCAAGAATGTCCTTTTGATCAAATATATTATTTTTATAAAATAACATGTCAAGTTTTATTTGAGTTTAAATTTATATTTTATTTTATAAGTTGTTGTTATAAAAAATTATAAATATTTAAATCATATTATTTTACAATTTTAAAAGCTTTGTTTTTATCTATAAAATAAATTTAAAAAAGGGTAAACTATTAAAATAGTCACTTTTGTTTTCCCCAGGTTACATTTTAGTCATTTATGTTTGAAATGTTACGTTTTAGTCACTTACATTAATGTGTTATAACATTCTAGTCACTGAGCCGTTAATTGCCGTTAGCGATGTAACGGTAAGCTGACGTGGCACGTTAAATCCCCTATATGTTGGGGTGTTACAATTTAGATTTAAGATATTTTATGTTTATTTTATATGATATATTTTTATATTGTATTTATATTTCATCCAAAATTAATGAATCTAGTTATAGCTTCCATATTTCAACATATATTTTGAGTTGATGTATATATATACTTATATATATTATTTGGTTCACTATTTGTAGATACGTTCGATTATTCGTTTAAATTTGAAGATCCACCCGAGATATATGAGGGTTTGTATAAAAATACGAGGCTCGAAAAATGTGTTTGAGTAAAAAATAGCCTCATTTAAAATATGAGTCGGGCTTGGACTTCAACATTCAAGACCTAAGCCCGAATCAACCAACTCGTTTTATACTTGTGTAATATATTTTTATTTTATCTTTATATATTATGTAATCTATATCACATAAAATTAAATATATAATAATACAAAAATGTTAAAAGTTGTTTAAAGTTAAAATTTTAATAAAAATAAAATTCATATAAAATACTAGATATTAAATTAAAATAATATATTTCTAAAAAATAATATGACGAACCCAAAACGTGCTTTAAATAGTCATTTATAATTATGGGTAGAGTTTAGGCCCATATTGCTGGTCAAGTCAGGCCGAGCATAAAATACACTAATATCATGCATAAGCCCGACTTGAACCCACTTTGCCTCGGCCCGTGATCATTTATAATTGTCATGAAATTTTTGGACTTGAGAAGCATAGTAAAAAATAAATGATAGTATTCAAATCCCGCTTATAGAATCAAAAAGGGTTAAAATGTGCAATAAATCCCTATGTTTTTTGAAAATTTGTAATTCAGTCACTGTAATTTCATTTTCAAGAATTTAATCTTTTTTACTTTTTAAATTTTAAAATTCAATTCTAACCATTAATATTGTTAATTATTTTTGTTAAATTTGTTGGTTTGACATTTTGAAATAATAATAAAAACTTAGTAACCATGTTATTAAAAAAATAATATTATAATGGAATTGGATTTAACAAAAAAAATTAATAATATTAACAGTTGAACTTGAATTTCGAAATTTGAAAAGTAAAAGAACTAAACAAAACTAAATTTCAAATTTTCGAATAATACGAAGACTTATAATATATTTTAACCTTAAAAATTTTGATTAACAATATACCAGATATTAATAATGTGTATACATACAGGGGCGAATACATAAATTTTTTAGTAGGGCCGGAATTTAATTATGATTTTTCCATAAAACAAAATATTTTTAAGAGGAAACAAAATATTAATAATGTGGATTTCAAGGCGCTTGCTTGCTTCCTCAAATTCGCCAACGTATACATAAACGGAAGTTAGCGGAGTGGAAGAGCCGACCAAGAGGAAATGCCGACGTACGTAAGCGAGAGAGAAGAGGATCGTCACTGGCTTTAACCACTAGAACTAAAAGCCACCACAAAGCCTACATCTCCACCTACCACACACACCCCATTTTCCTCCTTTCATTATGGTCTTCTCTTCCCTCACCAAACCTTCTTTTTCCCCTTTTTCATTTTACTATTATTTTTTATTAAGCACCTAATCAAGATTTAGCCTCTATATATTTATTAATAAAAAAATTTACCCCAAATCCAATTTTCAATCATCATTTCCTTATTATAATAGTAAAACTTTCTTTTCACCCAACCATTTGTTGTGCCGCGGAGTTAAAAAATTCTTTTTGGCAAAATTAAATTATATCTTTTTACGATAATAAAAATATAATTTTATTATTTTAATATTTTATATCTTCATGGTTTTTAAAGAATTAAATTAAAATTTTATCATTTTTTAAAGAGTCAAAATATAATTTTATCATTACTAATTTAAAATTTTATAAATTATAAAAAGTGTAAATGAAAATTTTTCTATTTTAGGTTGCCATTGCATTTGTTAATATGTTTTTTTATTATTATAAAAAGACCTTTCAAATCTCTCTTAATTTTGATGTTAAATAAATTACTTAAGCATGAAAAAAATATTTTCGGTTGATTGTACATAATTTTAATTGGTATAATAACAAATTTATCCTTCAAAATTTTCACATTTTGTCAATTTTGTCCTGATTTAACAAATTTAGCCTGCGACATTTACGTAAATGTGTTGAATTTTTTAAAATCAAGACCAAGGTGACAAAAAAAATTTTAACAACAAGGGCTAAATTTGTTTTTATACCAATCACGATTATGTACAATTTACGGAAGACATTAGAGTCTTGATTAATTGTCCTTAATTATTCACTTTCAAAATTGAGAGGGGTTAAATTGCTTTGATTTTTTTAAAGAGGGACCCATTTGCTCAAATTCAAAATAAAAAGGCACTAGAGAGGTCCTTTTATCGATTTTTTTATAAAGCAACATTTAGTAATTTTCAAACTTGATTTTAAATTTTTTTTGTCCATATTAGTTTTGGAGCTTAGCAAAATTTTTCAATTTGATCTTTGAATTTGTATTTTGTGAAAATATGATGATGTGACACACTAAGATTATGCCACATTTATTTAAAATCTAAAAAAAATATATAAAATAAGAAAAAAAAATTATTAAAAAAAAATGTGACAACATAGAATATGTGTAGGACAATCTCAAAATGTCACATCATCATACCTTAACAGAATCCAAGTTCAGGGACTAAATTGAGAAAACTTGTCAAGTTCCAAGACTAAATATTTTTTTTACCTTTTTCTAAATCCAACTGATAATATATTTTATTAATTAAATTTCAACTTTTAAAATAAATATTAAATATTAAAATACCATGTATTTAAATTGAACATAAATTCATTAATGTTGTTATCACTTGTACTTTAAATTTTAAAATAGATTAAATGGAGGGACTATATTCTTAAACTTAAAAGCAAATTCACTAAATTTCGAAAAATAAAAGAGTACAAAGATTGATGCATAATTAAACCTTTTAAGACATAATTTCTTTAGTTTTGTTTACACTTTTAACTTGAAGAATACTTTTATAAGAGATTATGTAATATATATATAAGTTATGTATGATTTTATCTTAATTAATTTCACAATTGATTTAACTTTTATTGAGTTTTTTTATTTTCACAAATAAGGTTAAATTATTTCACCATGTATGATTTTTATATAAGTTTTTATTTAAAAGGTGAATTAAGTAGTAGTTCGATTGGTATAAGTACTGTGCCAATGTAGGAAGATCTAAGTTCGAATGCGTTGAAATTCATTATCCTCTTATTTATAAGTTGGAGAAGGGCTATGGGTAGTTCTAAACATTATGTCTGAAAAAACTCATAACACTTAAAGTAGTAGTTTGGAGTAAATTAAAATTTTCTAACTATATATTGATATAAACAATATTCTAGATTATTTGAGAGATAACCTTCTAGTTAAATTTTGTTTATTTGTTTCAGTCAAACTCTGATAAGTTTAGATTATTTTTTTATTTGACCTACGAATTTAGCCTAGAAATAAACTCTTTTACAACCTCCATTTAAATATTAGAACTCATAACACTTTTAGAGAAATTTTGTGTTTACGTTTTTCAAGTTCTTTGTTTTCGAGTTTCGGGATTTACTTTCATCTCCATCTTTTGTACTCTTCGTTCTTTTGTTATTATAGTAAAATTATCTTTACCCATGGTTTTTCATCCTTTTTGGAGAGATTTTTTCACGTTAAATTTGTGTGGTCAAATTCTTAATTTCTTCCGTTATTTTTACTTGTTTATTGCTTAATCAAGTCGATCCCCAACATAGATCAATGTATTAGATCAATTCGAAAATATGCATACATGATAAGTACAATTATATTGATAAATTCGATTGTTTGATTGTTAAAATATTAATCGTAAAAAAATTATAAAAGTGTATAAAACTAACCGATGTAAATGAATCTCTCTCTAATAATATAATATAAGAATTTTTAAAATGAAAAGAATTTATTTAATTATGTTGGAAATAGAAAATTTTCAATGAATAATAATTAATATAGATCTAGAATTTTATTTTATTTTAGGTTTGGTATAAGTTACCTAAATAATTGAAGGGAAAGGGGACCAAGCTACATTATTAATTAGTTAAGTCTAGTGTCTAATAATACTATCATGCAATGCAAATCTAGGGGACCAAAGCATCTTTATTAATTTGTTTATTGTATAACAATGAATCTGAATTCAGAACCAATTAAGATATTGGTTTGAAGAGCGATATCAGATTAATTGACTCACAAATCGGTACGAATCGATTAAATTGGTGGTTGAAACAATTTTTTTATATTTTATAAATATATTTAATAATTTGTTTAATCGAATCGTACGAATTAATTATGACTTGACCGATTTAATTACTAGTCCTATTTTAAAAACGTTAGTTGTGATGCAATTGTAATGGAAATCTAATTTACAAAGAAATATAATAAAAAGTATTTAAAATTAAAAAAAAAACATTTTTTTATTATTTTAATGTGATTATATCAATTAATCCATTTACATAAATTTATAGATTTTCTTATTAAACCAAATTTAAAATAATTTTTTATTGCATTTTAAAATTAACCATGAGAAGTCTTCACCTACCCACTTGTTGAAGGCTTTGCTTCCTAACCATCCTTTGTTGTTTGGCTAAAAGCTCATTATACTTTTTTTTTCTAATATTAAATTATATTATTATAAGAATATTTTAATTTTTATAACTTTTTATATAAAATTAGTAAAATCTCACATGGTTGATTGAATTTTAGTTCGATTTGTATGAGTATCGTTACCAATGTAAGAGGACATGGATTTGAATGTACTGAAACACGTTATCCTATTATTATGAGTTAGGGAGGGACTATGAGCAGTTCTAGACATAGTGTCAAAAAGAACAGATATTGTTCAGAACCTATAATGAAAACTGTTAAAATAAAATAAAATAAAATAAAATCTTGAATGTGATGAGGCTTAAACTTAAAATATTTTAAATTTTAATCCATCGAATTTTCCATTTTAATAAAACAAATTTATTTTTACATAACTTTTAATAAATATATATTTTTTACATAAAATTATTTTTATGTGCGTAAATATTCAACCTTAAAATTATACTCAAAACTTTTTTTTTATCAAAACTTATTCAAATTTGTTGACGGACTGAATATCGTATTCAACGCAGTCATAATTCTCGTTCGTGATCTGTTTCCTTAAGTTGACCCATTGACTCGGTGGCTTGTTTTTATTTAAAAAAACACACACACGCACAATTATTTTATATTTATATATTTTATATTAAGTTTAAATAAAAATAAATTATACAATATTGAATAAAAATACCATAGTACAGTTTAAACTCGTGCCAATTTAGATTAAATCTTAATTTAGGGTTAAATGAACAATCCTACCTTTGGATAGACTATTTTTTTTTTTATTGTCACCACTATTTTTTATTATTATAGAAAACTAAATTAGCTTAAGGTATGTTGGATCTAATAATAGGAAGTTAAATGTTTTAAGTAAAAGGTTATGTTTGAATTTTCTAAATGGAGAAAATAGGATTGGAAAAGCTTAATTAAGGACAGAGTATAAGTTGATTAAAATCAACCAATTCGCTTAAATCGATTTCGATTAACTTAATTTTATAGTTAAATCAATTTTAATCTTGGTTAGGAGATAATCGAATCGTTTAACTTAACCAATTTAATATTTATTTTAAATTACTTTAAATATATAATATAAAAATTGAAAACAAGCCGATTAGCTGACAATATTGACGAATGGTAAATTGTTTTAATTAGGTCGATTGGGTTGTCTATAGTAGAAAAATAACGGTTAAGTTAGTTAAACGTAAAAAAATATAACAAATTGATCGACAATGGCGTATGGGAGGGAGATAGGCAATGGATTTGGCCCCTAAAATAAAAAAATTTAAATAATTCTTTTAATTTGTAGAAAATCACAAGTTAATGTAACAATAAAATTATATTTTAATTCTTAAAATAATCGCTTTATCGACTGATTTAACTGATTACATACCTCTGATTTATCCTTTATTTAGGAGTCTAATCGGACCGACTTGAAATTTAAAAACAAAAAAAAAAAAGAAAAGGAAGAAGAATAGAGTTGGATGAGATGATATTCACATTTCAAGCACAAAAAAGAAGAACAAACATTGAAAGGACTTAAATTGACTATATTTACCCAACAATATCAACAACAATAATGTCATTTTTGGTTGTTGTTGAATTAAAAATGATGATAATAACAAAAAAGAAAAAGAAATAAATTAAAAATTAAGTTCAACAAATTTTTTTTTTGTGCATATTATTTTGTTTTTTCTTATTTTTTATTTTCATGGGTTTCAACTGGATGGGCACCAAGGCGTCATATCCATTGGGTAACTGCCTAATACCCTCAAGAAAGAGGTAAATTCTTGAACCTCCGCCAACGCGTTTTGAGCTCTGACCTCCGCCATTGACGCTTCGAAATCCACGTAAAACATGTATTCGAAATGCTTCGCGGTTCCTACATTGGCGTCGTCGACTAGCCGGATAGGCCGGTTACGGTGTGGCCGTGACTCGATCTTCGTCAAACTGATGTTCCTAAACGCGAACGCCGACAACACTTTGAAAAGCACGCTGGTTCCTTCTTCGTGTGCGAAGACGATGCTCGTTTTGAACGGCCGGTCCGTGCGTGGAATGATCGGATCACGAGCTAAAATAACGAAGCGCGTGACATTGCTTGAATCGTCTTGGATCCCGTCGGCGAGGACGTTGAGTCCGTAGAGTTCGGCGGCGCGTGCGCTCGCTATGGCTGCTGTGTCACGGAGGTTGTTCGTCGCGATATATTCGGCGGCTCCGGCTGTATCGTCGACTGCTTCGCGCGTGACGTTGAGGCCGAGTTTGGTGATAGTGTTTTCACACTGTGACAGAGCTTGTGGATGAGAAATGACGCGCGTCAAATACTCTGTCCTAACTCCCGGGAGAGCTAAAAGACAGTGATGGACAGGTAATTGAACTTCACCGACGATATGGAGTCGGTGACGGAGGAGAAGATCATAGTTCCGATGAATCGAACCTCCGAGTGAATTTTCCACCGGTAAAACAGCTCGATCAGCAATCCAAAGCTCAACCGCTTGAAACGCAACTTCAAACTGGTCACAAGGAATAGCTTCACAATTTGGATAAGCTTTCCCCGCCGCAGCTTCCGAGTAAGCACCGGGAACTCCTTGATAAGCCACACGCAACTGAGAACCGTGCTTCGGAGCAGGAGACAAATCGGTAATAGTTAACGGCTTCTGTGGAGGCTGTTTAGCAGGTGGCTGAGGCTTGTTCTTCTTATCTAGCGGAACTAAGTTCAGATCCAAGGAAGTTTTATGGCCGTTAACTGCCGCCGCCAGGTGATCGGAGGCGGAGGAAGTGTTCGATTTCTCACCGGAATCTTGATCCTGAGAGAAGACTTTGCTAGACAAAATAGCACACGAGCTTTGCCAATCCACCCGGCTTGAACGGACTCCATTGGGGAATGGAACTGAATCAGAGTGATACACACAACGTACAGGTACAGCTAACCGAACCGGCTTATCAAACCGAGGCTTCGACCGGCGAATTATAAGGTACGAATTAAGATTTTGCACTTGAGAAATTGCCTGCATTTTTCCTTCTCGTTTCCCTTTTATTAAAAATCACACAGAGGAAAGCAAAGGAAAGACGAAGGAAAGGAAAGCGTTAAAATTTTAGTATTAAGAAAAGCTTGTTGTTCTCTTTGGAAGAAGGGAACGTCAAGCTGAGAAGAAAGAAAGAGGGAGAAGGGAATTTATATTAAGAAAAGGGCCTGCCAAGTTGGTTCGGTCAAATCTCACACCTACCCCCTGGCACCTTCTCTTATTATTATTATTTTTTCAAATTAAAACAAATATGTAAAAAATTTGTGTCTATATTGGAGTTACGAATACATTATTGTAAGGTTAAATTTTTTCATAACTCCTTATACTCTTTACAAATTTGAAATTTAGTCCTTGTCCTTTTATTTCTAATAATTTAATCTTTTAGATTTCTAAATTCAGGTCTAATTATTAATATTGTTAATTTTTATTGTTGGTATAACATTTTAAAATAAAAATATTATTCACGTGGTAATGAACTTGAATTTAACAAAATAATTTTAACGATATTAATAATTGGACCTAAATTTTGAAATCTGAAAAGTATAGGAACTAAACTCCGGATTTATGAAGAGTATAATGACTTATGGCATATTTTAACCTTATTGTATTCGTATTTGATTTTTATATTTAGAGTTAACTGAATCATATATCCCTAAATTATACCATCATTTTAAATTAGTCCTCAAACTTTAGAACGTTTTAATTACATCCCCAAACTATCAAGACTATATCAATCATGGCATGCCAAATCTTACGTAACTAAATTTAAAATGATAACTTTTTAAAAAAAATAAGGCATTGCAACATAACTTTTAAAAGTAAAAACTAATAATAAACTAAAACTGAAAAAATAGAAAATGAATAATAAAACATCCATAAATACTTTGAAAACCTCAAAATTAATATTTTTACAAAATTTATTTTAACAATATTAATTTTTTCTTAAAATTTTTATTTTAGATTAATAGTTAAATTAATGATTTTAGCAATAGAAAGATTTGATTGATATAATATTAATAATTTGAGGATATAATTAGAATGATTTGAAATTTGAGGACTGGTTTAAAATAAAAGTCATAAAAGATTTTGATAACAAAATATTTCGTATAATTATTTTATTAAAATAATAAATACCTTAAACACAAACCTTTCAAGAAAAAAAACTCCTTTCTTTAAATATCAATAATATTTTCTTTTGATGTAAGTGTACGTATTTATTGTTTTTACTCAATTCACTTCTTCCGTATATTAGGGTTAATTACATAAAAAGTCTTCAAATTGTGGTTCAACTTCTAAATTAATTCTTGCATCCACCAAGGCATGGATTCATATCCTGCTATGCATAAACTCTTCCCTTTTTATAGTTTGGTTTGTTTTGATTTCTCTTGTGGTTCTCGGCCCAATTACGTGGATTGCCCCTAATTTGTAGGTATGAACCCTTTCGACTTTCGACACCTCAATGTAAACTCTTCCCTGGAGCACCTCATTTTTGAGGGACGTCTCTGGACCTTCCCTTGGGAAATACAATACCTTATTTGATGACGATAGTACTGACAATTATATAAAGGTTTGCATGGTAATATACTCAATATCATTATCAATATCGTGTCATTTAAGTCATTCATCCGCTTAACCATTGGCATGGGCAAGGGTGAATACAAGAAATGCATGTAAGTAGAGGCGAAGCCAGAAATTTTTTTTTAGGAGGCCCGGATGAAATTTTAGTTTTTTATAGTTTAATCTTTATAATTTGTAAATGATTAAATCAAATTTTTATAATTTTAGGAGGTAAAATGTAATTTTACTTTTACTAATTTAAATTTTTAAAAAAATTAAGGGCCTAAAAGTTAATTTTACATTTTAGGGGGGCCGGAGCCCATGCCAGCCCCCCTGGCTTCACCCCTGCATGCAAGGGTCCTATCTCCGTCCCCCAAATGTCCAAATGGAAAATTATAATTTAGCTCATTTAAAAATGATAAATTTACGAGTTAATGTAAATAAAATTGCACCTTGTTATATGATTATAATAATAACCTGACCCGAAATCCAACCCAGGGTTCGACTCTTATTATATAATAAGATTCTACAGACATCTTAAAAGGGGATTGACTTCTTCTTCTCTACTGTTGAACCAGAATCTCCTCCATCTCCAGATCCTTTGATCCATCTCAAGGGGGGTCAACTTCTTCTTCTCTATTGTTGGACTAGAATCAAAAAATGTTTAAAATATTTAGTCCCTTTTAAAATGATGAAATCAAAAATTAACACATGATAAAATTATATTTTGACCTTTAAAAAATTTACGATTCAATTTTGGCCCCTAAAAGAACTTCCAAATTCACCCATGATCATAGGCCTTTTACAAGTATATCCAAATTTAACATGGAATATATTTAAAATATATGGATTAAAACATAAAAATATGTACCTACTATACAAGCATAAAACATATTTAGAATATATGAATCAAATTGTAAATATTTATATTCTTATTGTATAAGTAACTTGAATCCGACCATTCGAAGAGGAAAAGAAAAATCTCTTAAATTTCACTCGCATTGTAAGTTTTTTTTTTAACTCAAATTATTCATTTGATCATTAAATAATTGAATATATTTTTATTATTTAAATAATAATTTGGGTCGAATAAATACAGAAAAAAAAATTGGACTTAACATAGTTGTGATAAGTCCATGTATTGTCTGCCCAAAGATGGGCCAAAAGTACTAAGGACCATTCGGGCATCACGTGAGGAGGGGTCCCAACTCCGAAGGCAAAGGCCTAGGGATAGGAGAGTCTTTTGCTTTGTTTTTTTATTTAATTTGAAAAAAAAATTATTTATTTTATTTACGGTTTAAGGGAATTTGTTTGTTTTTATTTTCAATTTTTCCTTAATTTTTTTATCTTATTATTTTATCAGGTTATGAAAATGTAATTTTACACTTTTACATGATAGACTATGTTATCTTGTTATACGCTATTCAATATTCAATAGACTTTTTTTTATCAATACAAAAACGTTAAACTTCATCGCATCTTTAAGATTTATTTGTCAATAATTTTTTTGTACACCAAGCTTCGAGCTAGGGTTAAAGCTCGACATTATATTAAAGATACCAATATTATTGAATTGAACATAGGCTTTTGAGCTTAGAGCTTCGTAAGATTTTAATTGAGTCTTTAAAACATTAATATTTTATTAATCAAATCTTTCTATTAGCCTGGTCATTAGCTTGAATGTTAAACGCTAACTCAATCTGACATAGATAATATCTAAAACTTGCAAATCAATTTATAAAGATGTGTATACATATTTAATGAATAATTTACATATGACGTGTTAAATATTATCAATCTTAAATTTTATTGATACCAGCGTAGTTAATACCACATTGATGGATGTATTGTTTTTATTTTAATATTGATATGTGTTGGTATATGTGTTTTGACGTATTGTTTTGAGTTTTTTTTAAATATTTTTAATATATACATATAAATATATTTGTATGCAAATATGAGTTTTAAATTATTAATTTAGTTTAAATAAATGATTATATTTTATTTTTAAATGTTACATTAAAAATATTAAAATCCTGCACCCACCATATTAGTTGGTATACATTGATGCAAATCGGTATTAGTTGAAATGGATCAAAACACATCGAAACAATGGAAACAAATTGAAATTTCGGTAAGAAAGAAAATTAAATTACTCTGTATTAATTTAAGATCAAAACAATATTAATTGCTACAAAAAAATTATTTATTTTTTATATGTCAGATCCAAATTATTCAAATAGTAGATACATTCAAATTTATAATCTCATTCATATGATTTAAATATGCTCCAAGTCAAAGTCGAGTTGGCATTTAATGTTAAATTGGCAAAAGAATTGATTGATGAAATATTGATGCTGTGAGGACTCAATTTAGAATGTTTTGAAGTTTAAAGATCAATTTTGAAATTAAAAAAGGATAGTTTGAGAAATCTTTGATAAATTCACCTACAAAACATAAGAAATATTAATTTTATGTTTTTGGGTTAATATACAATTTGGTACCTGAATTTGGTTTTAATGTTTAATTTGGTATATGTGTTTTATTTAGTCTTAAATTGGTACCTAAGTTTGACTTCAATGTTTAATTTAGCATCCAATGGGAATTGTATAATGTGGTCCAATGAATGTTTGACATGTATTTCTAGTAAAAAAACATAGGTACTTAATTGAGACAGAAAAAAACTCAAGTACCAAATTGAATATTGGAACCAAATTTATATATTTAACCAAGACAAAAAAATTAACTCAAGTATCAAATTGAAAAAAATCAAGTACCAAAGCGGATATTAAATTCAAACTTAAGTACCAAATTGAACATTTAATCTAAACTCATATACCAAATGATATATTAACTCTTTTTAATCTTTAATAAAAAAAAAATCTAGGTGGCGGTTTAGCTCATGAACTCGATAGAAACAACGGTAACCATACAATTAAAAAAAAAACTGAAAATCGTAATATAAAAACCAAAATTCTCCAATAATTAAAAATAATAATAAATACAAAATGATATCCCTCGCAAATGCTTCTCTGCTTCTCCACGGCCGAGACCACCATCTCCCTACAAAGCGTCGAAGTCCGTTCACCGTTCGGTCATCGTCGAGTCTCCAAGAGATCGACAAATCGCCGACGACGGCGGAAGACAGTAAGCTGAGATCGGAGCTTTGCGCGTCGGTTCCGTTTCCACCGATAAAAGCAGCGAAGAGAGTGGTTCTGGTTAGACACAGGCAGAGCACGTGGAACGAGGAAGGTAGGATCCAAGGGAGCTCTAATTTCTCTGTTTTGACTAAGAAAGGTGAAGCTCAGGCTGAGACTTCCCGCCAAATGCTCATCGACGATTCCTTTGATATTTGCTTCTCCAGGTATTTCTTTTCAGTTTCCTTAGATTTAGTGTTGGTATACTGTTTAAAGTAATAATATAATTTTTATTTAATTTAAAAGTTGACGATTATTTTAAAATTTACAATGTATAATAAAACACTTTGGTCACTTGGGATACTTTAGCAAAATCTAATTTGAATATTTACATTTTATTTGAAACTCATTTTTAAATAATATAAAAAAAGAATGGTAAATGGCTGCATAAAAGAGTGAAGTTCATACATATATTTGGGCAATTAGGATCATAATCTTCTGAAGAATTAAAATATGAAATTTTATCTTATATGAACACGAAATGTATGATTAATAAATAGGTAAAAATCAGGATAATTAATTACTGTGTTAATTAAATTGTATAAAAGATTTAATGCATGTTGAGTTCAAATCATAGGATTTCTTTTCTTATGAACTCTTAAAAGGGTTGATTTTCTTTCATGTCTTTCAGCCCTCTGATTCGGTCAAAAAGAACAGCTGAAATCATATGGGGGACACGAGAAGACGAGATAATAACAGACTCTGATTTAAGAGAAATCGATCTTTATTCATTTCAAGTATGTTTTTTTTTTTCTTTCAATCATCAATGTGTGTTTTGTGTTAATTGAAACTCATAATGGCAAGTGTATATATATTTGGTTAGGAAAGTTTAATGTCTTGTGATGATAATTTTTTATCTCAGTTTATTGGCGGATTTTAGGGCCTTTTAAAGCATGAAGGGAAAGCCAAGTTCGGTCCGGCTTTTCGGCAATGGCAAGTCGATGCTGCGAATTTCAACATCGATGGTCATTATCCCGTCAGAGAGTTATGGGGGCGTGCTAGGAATTGTTGGACTAAAATCCTTGCTCATGAAAGCAAATCTGTTCTTGTGGTTGCTCACAATGCTGTTAATCAAGCTCTTGTTGCTACAGCAATTGGTAATAGTTACATATATCTGTTACGTAGAGTGCGAGGGAATGTTGGTTCAAATTGGTGTAGACGTAACTGAAGAGAACGGTGGGTTTTTACTTATGTTTTCACCTTTGTTGATGTATCAGGATTGGGAACTGAGTACTTTAGGATTTTACTTCAGAGCAATTGCGGCGTAAGTGTGCTCGATTTCATCCCACGTGCTGATGGAGGGTCTCCGCGTATCTGTCTCAATCGTTTAAACCAGGTACAGTACAATTACCGATGAATGGCAACTCTATAGCTATTTTCATGCATATTGTTGGTCACCAAATTGTACTCGGTACCTTTGGCATTCTGATCTCAACATGTATATATCATGATCAATATGTTATGAGCTGAATTTCCGAATTTCCAAGAAGTTTTTTTCGTTTATGCAACTGCGATTGGTCTCATTTTACTGGTACTAACTTAAAATTTTATAAATTTTGAAGTCTAAATCAAATTTTCTCATTTTAGAGGGGGCTAAGGCCCTTGCTTTCCCCCTGCCTTCTCCTCTGATATCATGATCAATAGGTTATGAGCTGAACTTCTGAATTTACGGGAAGTGTTTTTTGTTTATGCAACTGCAGTCGGTCTCGTTCTATTTGATTATTATTTGTTGCAGACACCGGGATCACCTGTTGCTACCGGGAGCTCTGCAGGAAGAAGGACCAGTAGACGGATTATACTCGTTTGTCAAGGATCAACACAAGATTCAGAGGTATGCGTACAATAGCTCGGTAGCTTGCCCTTCGGTTCGTACCGAATGAATAGTCTGACTCGATTATTCCACAGGCCACTGTTTCAAAGTTAGGTGATCAACAAATGAACATACTTGGGGTTATACAGGTATATAAGATTAGTGGCATTTGTCGATTAATTTTCTCGAGTCATATTATTGAACTCAATTCATTGTTCTTAACAGGCCCAGAAAACCGCCGAGCTGCTTCTCGATCTGAAAGTGAGTACCATAATTAGCAGCCCGAACAATGCCTGTGCTCAAACAGCAACTATCATATCCCAAGTAAGCTCTTTGTTTAACTCAGCAAACAAGACAATGCTAGTAAGTTTTCGAGTTCTGTAATTCCGAAAAGCTTTCTACATTGTAGGTACAAGAAGCTGCTGATTGCTTGGGCGCCGATTGTGTTCCTCGGTATGTAGAAATGAAGAATATACCGGACCTTGATGTTGCCGAAATCTTTCAGCCATCGACAAAGGTACGATACTTCGATTTCCATTTAGGGAACGAAGAATTAGGAATCTCGATTATCTGACTGTTCAATCATTTAATGTCATAGATGATACCTGCAGGACACAACCGATGTTTCATATCTACGCCCTGGTTGGTTAAATGGATTAGATGATAGAGTCACATCAACACTACGGGAGCTATCTGGACAAGCCTGGCATTCATTGCTCACCGAACTATCTGACGAATCTGAAGAAGAAAAGATCGTTGTTGCCGTAGCTCACCCCGTAGCGCACATAGCGTTGATAGGACACTGCCTAAACCTTACAGAAGAATGGCTGGGATCATTCCATCTTGATGCAGGGAGTATTAGTGTCGTAGATTTCCCGGACGGTCGAACTGGTAGAGGCATTATCCGGTGCATAAACTACACTGCGCATCTAGGGAGATGGTCTATACCGATTACGAGATCAACGGTGGACGATGATTCATTTTAATTGTCAATATGTACATAAATCCTACATACTTATCTGGTACAAGATACTTTCACTACTGAATTATTGATGATGTATAGGCAGTGTAATTTAAAATAAATATTATAAAATATGAAATATATGACAATATTTTAATTTTTTTTATATAATTTGTGAATTTCGAAACCTTATCTATAGTATTTTCTTCTAAAATCAAACATAAAATATTCAGGACATAATTAACAAATTTAATTAAGTAAACAATGCTATACAAAGAGATAGTAATCATGCTGTTTGAGTTTTGCCTCGATTGATATGGATATTATTATTAATGTACGAATATGTGGGTTCGAATATATTGAAAAGTATTATCCTCCTATTTATGGGGTTATTGTGTTAAAAGCTTTAAATTTTGTATTTATCTTATTTTATTAAAATAAAACCAGCAACACCTAATCTTTTCATTATGTAATTGAGGTCTTCTGTTTAAAAAAGGATTTAATTTTTTTTAGAAACAAATTGGATGGTTTGGCAAAATTGACAATCTCAAGATTTTTGGGCAATGTTACATTGTTACATTCATACAGCCCTCGAATGAAATCCTTCAATCTATACATGATGATATTCCTGATGTAGTGTAATCTCGCTTTATATTAATTAGAGTTAACCTCTCTTTTGTAAAAAAAAAAATGATCAATCAAGTTAGGTATTAGGTATTTGGTTTTCTTGATTGAAAAAAATAGTCAGACCATTTCATTTTTAAAAAATTGGGGTTTTTTTCTAGGTTGATTTCAAGTACTTATTTTTTGCTCAACAAATAAAAAAAATTCTAATTTTTTTAAGAATAAGATGGTTGATCGATTTTTCAATAAAAAAACAAATACTTAATACACAAATTGATTAATCTTCATAACCTTAATATCTTGCTTTCCATTCTAAATTTTTTCTCAAAAAAAAAAGGAAAATAAATCTTAAAGTAAAGATTATCTATTTTATTTTTCATCTTGATGCATCAATTACACTGTGAAAAGAATAAAATCAAAAAAGAAGGATTGAGTGTTATTAGTTTTATTTTAATAAGGTAAGATAAACACAAAATTTAAGCCGTTTATTTTGATTTAATGGCTAAGATCATTTTTGGTTCTCATTTTAAAAATTCTCACTATAGTTGTCATCATACAAAAATAAGAATAAAAAATTTTCTTTTTCAATGTATAAAATAATTATTCAATTTAAAGCAAAACGAAAGAAATGATGTTTATAAGATTTTTGATGATTTTTTTCGATATAAAACAATTACATTATAATAGAAAAGGGGGTATGGATTAGAAATATGGTGATACATTCTTAAACTCTAATATCAATCTATTTGAACTTACATGAGTTTTGGCACTAAACTCAAGACATGATTTCCAAATCTCATGTTAATCTTACTTAGTTTTTAAGTTTATCTCAAAAATTGAACTCAAAATCTAACTCAATCAATTTATAAGTAATTTTCAATTAATTTAAAATTTAAATCTCAATATTCTCTCTAGACTATATCGACAGTCTAAGTGCAATGAGTTCAAAGAGCAAGAACTCCCTGTCAAGCAGGGGCGCGACAAGGGGGAGGAGGCAAGGGTCTTGACCTCTATAATTGAAATTTTACATTGATAAGATTTTAATTTAATCCTTTAATAAAAAAGATATTAGCTAATACAATGGTGAAATTGCATTTTAACTCTTATCAAAATTTATAACATAATTCTAACCCTAAAAATTTTCTGATTTTACCTTTGTTGACCGGTGCATGATAAGGTGAATCATGCAAAGTTAGTATGGTTGAACACAATCCGATGCCCTGAAGTTTATAGCATTCTCACCCATATACAAGGGCAATTATTGGTGAAAATGAGTACTATGCTTTACTATATAGGTTCAACTCAAATAACGGCTGTTGTGCATGGTTCGCCTTCTCGGACCTTTAATGAGACACTCTCATTTTGCATATCTATTGCCTCTTTGGCACTCGAGATTTTGACAGAGTAAAAAGACAAAATTCCCATAAAAACAACTTGTTAAGAGATTCACTAGCTTCAAACAGACGAAAAGTAAAAAATCCCTCGACAAATTCAACAGTCTTGAATACAAATACATGCTCAATTTATATATATATAGGATTAGTTGTATAAATGTCGGAATATATATCGAATCCATTCATACAAGCCATAACACGTAGATGCATAGAGAGATATACAATAGGAAATTAAAAACAGTCGTTTACTAATTTCTTCATAAAAATCATGTTGCAGCCTTTGCAACAACAGATGGGAAATCAAGCAATACGATCTTGTCAATGGCCGTAGAAAACGTTGCAGAGAATTCAACATGACAGGGGTGACCAACAAACGCAGTGTAACCTTGTTTGTCTTCGAATGTCATTAAAAAAGCATGAGTAAATCCTTGCCTTGTTGTTCCAATAGGGTCGGAAGCGTGTAAATTATTGTACTAAAAAATCACACAAAGTTCAATTCCCAGGGAAGAGAGGTGGATCACAAGGATCTCTTAAATACCAAGTCTTTCCTTAGTCAGAATATTCCTTCTAACGTAATTTAATAGCACAATTAAATACTACTATTATACCCTCAAATATTGAAAGAAAAATAGGACAAAAAGAACATAAGAGTTTTAACGAGGTTCAGTAAATTATACCTACGTCCTCGGGCACTAACACCAGATGATAACTTTACTATCTCCAAAATATTACAAACAAATAGAATTCCTTAAGAATTCTCAAATGGGAGAAGAGAGAAAACTAAGAGAGAAAGATTGGTTGGGATGGTGTAAATGAGAAATGGTTAGGCCTATTTATAGTTGAGGTTCAGGGACTAACTTGCAAATGGCCTAAAAAATTAGGGACCAAAATTGCAATTATCCCATTCAACTTTAAACAACTTGCCTACCATTTTTTTTCTTTCGGTGCCACTTGCACCTCCCATTTTTTTGACTTTTCAACACCCCTTTTAATTTGTCTTTTCAACAATCTCCACCTTGAAGATTTGATTAGGATAATCACATCTTCACATACTTCCTTCAACTCCCCAAATTCGATAAAGCTATCTTTTGTAGTGCCTCCAAATGCGCTCTCGAGCGCCATACACCTAAAGGTGCTCAAATTCTCAGGATGTTAATCAAGTTCAAACAATGATTAAACTTGATTGTTGTTACCACCTTGGTCATCATATCTGCGGGATTATCTGCTGTCAGAATCTTCTGAAGTAGAATTTTTCCTTTTTCAAAGACTTCCCGCACAAAGTGATGTCTTACGTCGATATGCTTGGTTCTTGAATGATAGACTTGATTTTTCGCTAAATGAATAGCGCTCTGACTATCACAATATAAACTTATGTGACTTTGAACAACTCCTAAGTCTTTCAACAATCCATTAAGCCAAATAGCCTCCTTAACAGCTTCTGTAACTGCCATATATTCTGCCTCTGTAGTAGACACAGCTACTGTAGACTGTAAGGTAGACTTCCAACTCACTGGGGCTTTCGCAAGAGTAAACAGATACCCCGTAGTTGAACGACATTTATCGAAATCACCAGCAAAGTCGGAATCAACATATCCAACTACAAACTGACCAAGTGCTTCATCCTGTTCAAAAATTAAACCAACATCTACGGTTTTTCGAAGATACCGTAGAATCCATTTCACAGCATGCCAATGTCCTTTTCCAGGATCATGCATATACCTGCTCACAACTCCAACAGCTTGTGAAATGTCAGGCCTCGTACACACCATCGCATACATCAAACTCCCAACTGCATTAGCATATGGGACTTTCGCCATATATTCTCTTTCATCTTCAGTCTTCGGAGATAATTGAGCACTAAGTTTCAAATGAGAAGCAAGTGGGGTGCTTACATGTTTTGTGTTTTCATTTACACCAAAACATTGTAATACCTTTTTCAGATATTGCTTCTGATTTAAACAGAGCTTGCCTCTCGGTCTATCTCTACTTATCCCCATGCCGAGAATCTTCTTGGCCTCACCTAGATCTTTCATCTCGAACTCTTGATTCAACTGAGCCTTCAGCTTATCTATCTCATTTTGGCTCTTCGAAGCGATTAACATATCATCAACATACAAGAGTAGATAAATGAAAGATCCGTCATGCAGCTTCTGTAAATATACACAATTGTCATATTTGCTTCTTGTGTACTTCTGCCTTCTCATAAAGCTATCAAATCGCTTGAACCAATGCCTCGGGGATTGCTTCAATCCATATAGCGATTTGTTAAGCTTACAAACCCAATTTCTACCACCAGCATCTGTGTATCCTTCTGGCTGAGTCATATAGATCTCCTCTTCTAACTCACCATGCAAGAAAGTCGTCTTAACATCAAGTTGAGCTAGCTCCAAATTCAACTGTGCTACCAAGGCCAACAAAATTCTAATGGAGGAATGCTTCACAACAGGGGAAAATACATCATTGTAGTCAATTCCCTCCTTCTGAGCGTAGCCTTTAGCTACCAATCTTGCCTTGTAGCGAATATCCTTCTTGCTAGGAGATCCATCTTTCTTTGCGAATACCCATTTGCATCCGATTGCCCTTTTACCTTTCGGTAATTGCGCCAACTCCCAAGTATTGTTCTTTCGGAGAGACTGCATTTCTTCATCCATGACGCTTTTCCATTTATCACTTTCTAAGCTTTGCATTGCTTCTTGATAAGTGATAGGAATATCATCAACAACGGGAAGGGCGTAGGCCACCATATCAGTAAATCGAGCAGGTTTACGAATTTCTCTCCGTGGCCTTGCAACTGCAACTGGTTCTGGTGTACTTAGTGGTTCTTGGGTCAGAACCTCTTTAACCTCTAATTCCTCCATTGTGGCTGGAGAATTAGACTTATTAACTGGGCAAATCCCCATCTGCTCAAACTCCACCTGTTTTGGAGTACACTTCACCTGCTGTGGAGTATTACTCGTCTGAATATCTTTATCTGCTACCTTTTTCAATGTGGCAGATTCATCAAAGGTAACATCTCTGCTACAGATCATTTTCTTTGTGCTTAAGCACCAAAGACGAAATCCCTTCACTCCAGAAGTGATTCCCATAAAGAGAGCTTTCTTTGCCCTTGGATCTAACATTGACTCCTTCACATGGTAATATGCAGTGGATCCAAACACATGTAAGGAATCATAATCTGTAGCCGGTTTTCCAGACCATACCTCCATAGGAGTTTTTCTTTCTAATGCAGATGATGGCAAACGATTAACAAGATGGCCAGCGTATGTCACAGCCTCAGCCCAAAATTGCCAACCCAGCATTGGACAACATACATTGAACTTTCTCCAGCAATGTTCGATTCATACGCTCTGCCAATCCATTCTGCTGTGGTGTATCCCTAACTGTGAAGTGTCGAACAATACCATACTCTTGGCACACATCGAAGAACGGATCACTTTTATATTCCCCTCTATTGTCCTTCCTAAGCCGCTTGATTTTCTTGCCAGTCTGGTTTTCGATCATAGTTTTCCATTTAAGAAAAACTCTAAGCACTTCATCCTTAGTTCTCATGGTATACACCCAAACTCTTCTGGAAAAATCATCAACAA
Organism: Gossypium hirsutum; assembly: GCF_007990345.1. Lineage (NCBI taxonomy): Eukaryota > Viridiplantae > Streptophyta > Magnoliopsida > Malvales > Malvaceae > Gossypium > Gossypium hirsutum. Next base: position 639,343 of record NC_053431.1, read on the forward strand.
AAGTAACAAAGTAGTGTTTTCCTCCCAATAAAGGTGTCTTGGAAGGCCCCCACACATCTGAGTGAACATATTCCAAAATACCTTTTGTATTATGGATAGCAGTACCGAATTTCACTCTCTTTTGCTTTCCCAGAACACAATGCTCGCAAAATTTTAATTTGCAAGCCTTTGCACCTTTCAACAATCCTTGCTTTGCTAGAATTTGCAAGGATTTTTCGCTGGCATGTCCCAACTTCATATGCCACAACTGTATTGAGTCCAATTCTTTGTTGCCGGAAGCTGCAGCGACTGCTCCAATAACTGTACTACCTTGGTAGTAATACAAGTTATTTTTCCTAATGCCCTTCAATATCACAAGTGCGCCAGATGTCACTTTCAAAACCCCATCTCTCATAGTAACAACTGAACCATTGGATTCCAAGGCTCCCAATGAGATGAGATTTTTCTTCAAACTGGGCACGTACCGAACATCAGTCAGAACTCTGGTTGATCCATCTTGATTCTTTAATTGGATTGAACCTATCCCAACAGTTTTACAGGCATTGTCATTGCCCATATAAACAACTCCTCCATTTAGTTCTACTAAATCAGAGAACCACTCCCGGTTAGGGGACATATGAAAGGTACAACCTGAATCCAATATCCACTCATCTGAATGGAACGACAATGATGATGCAACCAGTGATAGTTCAGAGTCACTAGTATCATGCTTTGCAACACAAGCATCTATAGCAGCTTTTCCCTTATTCTTCAGCTTTGGACAATTTTTCTTCCAGTGGCCTTTCTCATGACAAAAGGCACATTCATCTTTCCCGAGTCTGGACTTTGACTTTGATCTCCCCTTTTGAGTTTTCTTCCGAGTGTATGAACGACCTCGGACTACTAAAGCTTCTGTATCTCTGATTGAGTTTTTCTGTTTGTCCTTCTTTCTCTGTTCATAACTGTATAAGGCCGCACAGACTTCGCTCAGAGATATATCACTCCTGCCATGAAGTAGAGTAGTTTCTAGGAACTCAAACTCCTCAGGAAGTGACCCAACAGCATCAAAGCCAAATCTTCATCTTTGAATGTCTCATCCATATTCAGCAAATCAGTGACTAACTGATTAAATTTGATGATGTGATCATTCATTGTGGTACTTGGGACGTATGTGAAGCGAAACAGTCTTTTCTTCAAGTGGAGCTTATTTTGACTGTTTTTCTTCAAAAAATTTTCTTCAAGTGCAACCCACAACTTATTTGCAGAAGTCTCCTTTGAAAAAGCATACCTCTGCTCTTGAGAAAGGCATGATCGAATTGTGCCACATGCCAACCGATTGATCGCCTTCCAATCTTTCTTCTGTACATCATCTGGTTTCTCTTCATCAATGGCAATGTCTAGACCCTGCTGAAAAAGGGCATCTAGAACCTCACTTTGCCACATACCAAAATGGCCCGTGCCATCAAAGATCTCCACGGCCAATCTTGCATTTGCAATTGTCGGTCTTGTCCACATGGACGATGTTGAAGCTCCTACACCGACCGTTTTCTCCATAATCTTTCAATATACCTAAGGAAATCTTTTCTGATGTGGAAGATCAGTTTAAACTGCAACCACAGAGCATACTACGATTAACCTTCGGCTCTGATACCACTTGTTGTTCCAATAGGGCCGGAAGAGTGTAAATTATTGTACCAAAAAATCACACAAAGTTCAATTCCCAGGGAAGAGAGGTGGATCACAAGGATCTCTTAAATACCAAGTCTTTCCTTAGTAAGAATATTCCTTCTAACGTAATTTAATAGCACAATTAAATACTACTATTATACCCTCAAATATTGAAAGAAAAATAAGACAAAAAGAACATAAGAGTTTTAACGAGGTTCGGTAAATTATACCTACGTCCTCGGGCACTAACACCAGATGATAACTTTACTATCTCCAAAATATTACAAACAAATAGAATTCCTTAAGAATTCTCAAATGGGAGAAGAGAGAAAACTAAGAGAGAAAGATTGGTTGGGATGGTGTAAATGAGAAATGGTTAGGCCTATTTATAGTTGAGGTTCAGGGACTAACTTGCAAATGGCCTAAAAAATTAGGGACCAAAATTGCAATTATCCCATTCAACTTTAAACAACTTGCCTACCATTTTTTTTCTTTCGGTGCCACTTGCACCTCCCATTTTTTTGACTTTTCAACACCCCTTTTAATTTGTCTTTTCAACATGCCTAAGCATCTCTTCACCTTCAATGTCTTGTCCCCTGTAAGAAAAATCAGTAAAAATCATAATGAACCAAAAAAGCCAAAAAAAAATTCTTTCTTTACCATTCAAAGGACTTGACAGCATCAATCTCTGAAACAAGTTTTTGCATCCCTTTAAGTATGTCTTCCACAACCACATCTTCCTTAAACTTAACGATAAGAAGATGCTTGAACCCTGCCATTAATTATTTACATAACCTATTAGCCTCATAAATTTATGTATACATATACATATACACACACCAGCACCAATTATTTGTGTGTCAACTTCCAGTCCACTCTATTCACTGTGTACCAAGTTACTTCTGTCAAGACCAATGTCGAGTCAACTTTATGTATGGATAAGGTATGAGATTTCATTAAGTTCGCTCAAGTCTAATCATTATATGGTTGTCAGCTTTATCAATTCAATTGTTGCTGAAGGGACTATCTTACCCCTAAGGGGCATAAGACACTTCTTGACACGTGACCAACTTTTGCCCACTGATTATGGAAGATCGATTCCTTTTAAAGAAGTCTTTGAAGTATTGTTTATCCGAAGTTGACGAACCCCTCAGTGGATTGATGTTCGTTTGTCTAAAGCCGATGGGCAGCTCAACAGGTTCATACTATCTTTAGGTCAGGTTGAGATTTTGTCTCCCGACTTTGTGGAGACTAAAGAGATCGCTTTGGATGCAGGTTCATAGAGTTGGGAGTCTCGCCAAGTCAGATCATAAATGGTGCATGGTCATGAAATGGTGGTCATTTTGTCTATGGTAGGGTTTGAACCTCTAGGCAAAATGGACATCGTTTCCTTTGGTGATCGTGTGTCACTACGATCTAACTTTGTAAGTTGTTCCAATTCTGTAAATTCATATCCTAAATAGTCTCTTCAAATACTTGAACTTTCCGTAAATCAATAGATGAAACTTCAGTTCAACTTTGATGGTGTAGTAATTGGCATAATGGGAACCATGTAACAGCCCAATTTTCAGTAGTGTCAGAACAGTGATTTGAGATCACTAAATTCGATGAAGAAGTTAGAAATATTTTTGAATTAGTGAATTTTGTGATTTAAAAGAAATTATTAGGTAAATTGGGTCGAAAACGAGGTATCGAGACCTCGATATTATAAACTGAGCCGTAAATATTTTTATAAATATTTACGGAGTGTCAATAGGATAATATTAAAGTTTCGTTAAGAAATTTTAATGTTTCGATAGTTAATTATGAAAAAGGATTAAATTGCAATAGGGATAAAAGTTTAATTATAGATTAAAGAAAAGTTAAAAGGACCAAATAGGCAATTATGCCTTTTTCTAAAGTTGAGGCGGCATAATGAAAGAAATATCTGAGATATTCTAGTTAATATATATTATATATATGTAAGTAATGATTATTATTAATATTTTATATTATATATATGTAAGTAATGATTATTATTAATATTTTATATTATATATATGTAAGTAATGATTATTATTAATATTTTATATTATATATATATAACAAAAGAAAGAATAGAAATGAGAAAGAAAGAAACAGAGAGCAAAACGAAACAGAGAAGGGAGAAAGAAGAAAAAGAAAGAGCGACGGTTCAGGGGTTTCAAAACTTCTAAATTCAATTGATCAAGAAGTACGAAACTCGAGGTTAGACAAAGGGAAGAATAAAGTTGAAGACTAAGTTGGTGAATTTGGCTATAATTGGTACCGAGGTAAGTTTACGGTAAATAAATGCAATATTTCAATATTTATTATTAATGCTGTTAATTTCCAGCAATTATGAATTTATTTTATGAATTTATTTGATGATGATCCAAGCATGAAATGATAGATAATTAAAATTTAAAAGTCCCGTTGATACATAAGGATGGTACTGGATACGAATGTCATGACATTTGGGTAAAGAGATCCCATGTAAGACCATGTCTGGGACATGGCATTGGCATCCTTAAGATCATGAGAGGTCCCCTGTAAGACCATGTCTGGGACATGGCATGGGCACCGAGACGAGAGGTCCCATGTAAGACCATGTCTGGGACATGGCGTTGGCACCGAGATGAGAGGTCCCCTATAAGACCATGTCTGGGACATGGCATGGGCACCATCACGAGAACATCCCATGTAAGACCAGGTCTGGGACATGGCTTTGGCATGTTATTATCAGAAGAGACCCGAGTATCCTTATTATTCCAATGTAGTTCAACGGGCTTGTAAACGAATCATGTTCATGAAAGTTCAGTTTAAAGCATAAATGGTAAGCTCAGGTAAGTTGTAAGACTTAAGAACTTATTATACTATCAATTGATGTTCAACGATGCAGCAAGGATTGAGTAAGTTATGCACACAAATATTCTAAGTAAACAAGTAAGAGAACTAGTATGAGATTAACTAAAGAGTAAACTAGAGATAAAGACATTGAGTTTAATTATTTAAGTTAAATATTGTTATTTATTTGCTAGTAAACTTACTAAGCTTTATGCTTACTTCTTTTATTTCTCTTTCTCTTATAGTATTGCAAAGCTACTTCAAGGATCCTAAAGAAGTCGGAGATCGTCCACACTATCAACTACAACTGCTCGGTATTTTATATCGAAACACGTTTAAGTTATGGCATGTATAGGGATTTAGTTATTTTGTATGTTTGTAGTGATGATTTTGCTAATGAGTGATGTGTAAGTATTTGATGATGTATGGTTATTAAAATGATTAAGGATGAAGGTGTTTGTTGTTATGAAAGATTAGGTGATAAATTATGCATGGAAATCATGAAAGGATAAAATTTTGCAAAGAAACAGAATTCAGGCAGCACAGTGACGTGAATTTGAAAAATCACCCAAGATAGTATAAAATGAATTAGAGGGTGAATGATATATGGAATTAAATCTTGTTGAGTCTATTTTCATGGAAAAATGACGGTGTAGAAAAAAAATTTATATTTTAAGATATGTGAATTTTAGTAAGATAGGGTCAGAACTGTTTTTGGAGTCCCCTATTCTGAGTTTAGAAAATAATTACAAATTGTACAAAAATGGTTATGAGTTGAAATTTACATGCTTAGATTTCTTAATGAGTCTATTTTCTATAGAAACAAGTAAGAACTTCATATGAAAATCCTATAGTGAGAAAACTTATTTTTAGTGACTAGAGGTCAGGGCAGTCTGGTGGTGACACAGGGGAGACTTTAACTAATAAACTGTACTAATTTGCTGAACCAAAAATTCTAAAAATTTTATGGTGAGTAGATATATGAGTCTAGTTTCAGGGAAAATTTACGGGATTAAATTTCGAGTTCTGTAGCTCAAGTTATAATTAATTTAGTAACTTCTGCGCGATTAGACAGATTTGCTGCGAATAATGAAATAAATTTTCAAACCTAGTTTTTATGCTCCGAATTGGTAAGATAAGCTAAGTAATGCCTCGTGCTCGACTCCGGAAACGGTCTCGGGTAAGGGGTGTTACATTTTATTGGTATCAGAGCAGGTTTAGTCGGTTCTCGGAAATACTCAGTAAGAATAAGAGTCTACCTATACATGCCATACTTATATATTTTGATAGTGTGACGACTCCTGACGATTTTAAAATGTTTTCTTTTATAGTTATGGATCCTGAACGAGCTAGTACAGATGAAGTAGAGAGTAATGCACCTATTCCCGCAGAAGGGACGGTGCCATCAGATGTTATATCAGTCCCATATTTCCTAAGTGTTCTGTTTCGTCTACTGGGCCTCTGCTAAAAAAAAATGTTACAAGATAAAAGATTATCTTTGATTCAATGATGAATGATTATAAAGGAAAAATAAGTTAAGAAGCTGTGAATAAAGAAGTATGTATTTGTAATAAAATAATTTAAAGTTGTGAATAAGTAAATGTTATTTAGTTTTGTATGGAGATTTAAAATAGTAATCCTTATAGATAAGGATGAAAATATACATTTATACACTTAAAAGAGTAACCTTGATAAATGAGAAATGTTTTACTAATAGACAAAAATGTCTCCAATTGATCTAGTTCCGACAGTGATGAAAGTGATATTTGAGTATTTGATAGAGAAAGGGGAGTTGCCTATATGAGTAAAGATTTATAAGGTATGAAATGAATGTTTGTAATGAATATATTGACGATAAAAGTCATGTTATGTGTGTATATATATAAGTATATATATAAGAGTCAAATTTTGAGGCTTTACGACCTTCACCCCCTCACCTGAACAATGGAATTTACAAGAATTGTATTCATTAAGTTTACAAGTGTGAAATTGAAGAGTTCAATAATTGAAGGAATAATAATGCAGTCAGAATTGTGGATGGGATAGCAAGTAAAGAGAGTTCTAGAAAGGATATTAGATTTTTTTTAAATGATTATTGGGATTTGCAATGTCGCTATTAAGGAAGAAGCTATTCACGAGTAACCGACTTACTCAGGTATAAAATTTAAAGAGCAGGTTAATCGGAATTTCTTCTGAATTGATTTCTTTAATGATTGAGATAATGTGAGATTATTGATGACTTTAGTAATCAGTGGGATTGTGTTGAAAATTGCAAACATATCTGAATGCAGTTGTTATAGTCGAGTATTTTACAATGATCTCTTCTGGGTATTCTATATGGGTATTCTATATGCTCTTTTATCCTCAGAGGTATATGCAATTATTTATTTTCAGATATGATTCTTATCATATAGCAAGGTTGGCTAATCGTATTGTTAGACGAAATTATTATTAGTCTGGTTGATTCATGATCGGGATTCCTCTATCTTTCTTTGGTTTTCTAATCTATTATGTTCGATGGAAGATTTGATGATAAGACTCATATGAAGCTATTTTCTATTTCTACTGGTTGAAGCTCCGAATTATATATATGGAATTTATATTATCTTTATCACAACTATTCCTAGTACGTACAAGTGATATTCTTCTTTTGGATTTTCTCTGGGATATCATCGATCTCTTTATCATTCAATGTGGTTTTTCTTCTCGGAAATTTAGTATAGCTTCACATCTTGGATTTTATTATCTCGGTTTTCTTATTATTCTTATGGTCTAATCTTATCTATTAACCATGGTTTATCCGTACAAGATATTCATTGGCCGGAGGTAATTATATTTATTACTGTTATAAATCTTGGTTTGATCATGGGAACTCGGTGATATGGATCTCAGATTTTAGAAGTTGTATTACTGCACTGGTTGTTATTGGGACTACTTCGGTTTTCTTCATCTATTTTGGAGTGCACTATTGATGTTGAGGTATTGTTCTATCTATATAGTTGGAACGTCGGTCCTAGTATAGCTCTATAGTTTTTAATCTATTTGATGGTTGTGGCTTCGGTATAGTTCAAAGCTTCGATGTTAATGATTGAAATAGTTTTATTATATATATAATTCCTTTCTAGTTTTCGTGAAAGGGTTGACATCGGCAAAAGTATAGATGGAGGAAGATTGAGCTCAAACTTGTATTTTGGTTTTCATTTCTCAGGTAATTCTGAAATTATGTCAACAAGTCAATAATGGAATGTCAAAATTCGTTTGAGTTAAATGCTATTTGTGGAAATTTTCGATTGGTGTTCCGAGAGGATTATGATATATGGTATATCTGGATTGTTTTGACAACAAGAAGAATGGATTATTCTGAAATGTTATTATCTGATAGAAAAAATCGACTCAGTTGTTTTAATCAGAGTGGGTTATTCATTGAAAAGTTAATTGAGTTATAATCAGTGATGGAATCAGTACATCTTGGGTCTCCACAATGGGTTTAAATTATCTGTTTTCTTATCGCTGGATGGGTTTCCAAGATCTTCGTTCAAAGGTATTAAATAAGATAATTCGGGTTTCTCAGTTATGTTTCGACAGACAATTACTGGACATTTCTTGGTAGTCATACTACTAGTGAAAAAGTGATGGCAAGAGAACATCAGAGCTGCTCAGTTAAGTTCAGGCATAGTATCAATTTCTAAAAATGAGTTTTGATATGAGTTCGGAAGTGATATGAGTTATGATTAATTTTTATGGACTTCGATTGAAAGGGGTGAAGAAAGATTTGACTTAATAGCTTGTATCAGGTGAGAAATTTCGAGGACGAAATTTTTTTAAGGGGGGAAGAGTTGTAACAGCCCAATTTTCAGTAGTGTCAGAACAGTGATTTGAGATCACTAAATTCGATGAAGAAGTTAGAAATATTTTTGAATTAGTGAATTTTGTGATTTAAAAGAAATTATTAGGTAAATTGGGTCGAAAACGAGGTATCGAGACCTCGATATTATAAACTGAGCCGTAAATATTTTTATAAATATTTACGGAGTGTCAATAGGATAATATTAAAGTTTCGTTAAGAAATTTTAATGTTTCGATAGTTAATTATGAAAAAGGATTAAATTGCAATAGGGATAAAAGTTTAATTATAGATTAAAGAAAAGTTAAAAGGACCAAATAGGCAATTATGCCTTTTTCTAAAGTTGAGGCGGCATAATGAAAGAAATATATGAGATATTCTAGTTAATATATATATTATATATATGTAAGTAATGATTATTATTAATATTTTATATTATATTATATTATATATATATAACAAAAGAAAGAATAGAAATGAGAAAGAAAGAAACAGAGAGCAAAACGAAACAGAGAAGGGAGAAAGAAGAAAAAGAAAGAGCGACGGTTCAGGGGTTTCAAAACTTCTAAATTCAATTGATCAAGAAGTACGAAACTCGAGGTTAGACAAAGGGAAGAATAAAGTTGAAGACTAAGTTGGTGAATTTGGCTATAATTGGTACCGAGGTAAGTTTACGGTAAATAAATGCAATATTTCAATATTTATTATTAATGCTGTTAATTTCCAGCAATTATGAATTTATTTTATGAATTTATTTGATGATGATCCAAGCATGAAATGATAGATAATTAAAATTTAAAAGTCCCGTTGATACATAAGGATGGTACTGGATACGAATGTCATGACATTTGGGTAAAGAGATCCCATGTAAGACCATGTCTGGGACATGGCATTGGCATCCTTAAGATCATGAGAGGTCCCCTGTAAGACCATGTCTGGGACATGGCATGGGCACCGAGACGAGAGGTCCCATGTAAGACCATGTCTGGGACATGGCGTTGGCACCGAGATGAGAGGTCCCCTATAAGACCATGTCTGGGACATGGCATGGGCACCATCACGAGAACATCCCATGTAAGACCATGTCTGGGACATGGCTTTGGCATGTTATTATCAGAAGAGACCCGAGTATCCTTATTATTCCAATGTAGTTCAACGGGCTTGTAAACGAATCATGTTCATGAAAGTTCAGTTTAAAGCATAAATGGTAAGCTCAGGTAAGTTGTAAGACTTAAGAACTTATTATACTATCAATTGATGTTCAACGATGCAGCAAGGATTGAGTAAGTTATGCACACAAATATTCTAAGTAAACAAGTAAGAGAACTAGTATGAGATTAACTAAAGAGTAAACTAGAGATAAAGACATTGAGTTTAATTATTTAAGTTAAATATTGTTATTTATTTGCTAGTAAACTTACTAAGCTTTATGCTTACTTCTTTTATTTCTCTTTCTCTTATAGTATTGCAAAGCTACTTCAAGGATCCTAAAGAAGTCGGAGATCGTCCACACTATCAACTACAACTGCTCGGTATTTTATATCGAAACACGTTTAAGTTATGGCATGTATAGTGATTTAGTTATTTTGTATGTTTGTAGTGATGATTTTGCTAATGAGTGATGTGTAAGTATTTGATGATGTATGGTTATTAAAATGATTAAGGATGAAGGTGTTTGTTGTTATGAAAGATTAGGTGATAAATTATGCATGGAAATCATGAAAGGATAAAATTTTGCAAAGAAACAGAATTCAGGCAGCACAGTGACGTGAATTTGAAAAATCCCCCAAGATAGTATAAAATGAATTAGAGGGTGAATGATATATGGAATTAAATCTTGTTGAGTCTATTTTCATGGAAAAATAACGGTGTAGAAAAAAAATTTTATATTTTAAGATATGTGAATTTTAGTAAGATAGGGTCAGAACTGTTTTTGGAGTCCCCTGTTCTGAGTTTAGAAAATAATTACAAATTGTACAAAAATGGTTATGAGTTGAAATTTACATACTTAGATTTCTTAATGAGTCTATTTTCTATAGAAACAAGTAAGAACTTCATATGAAAATCCTATAGTGAGAAAACTTATTTTTAGTGACTAGAGGTCAGGGCAGTCTGGTGGTGACACAGGGGAGACTTTAACTAATAAACTGTACTAATTTGCTGAACCAAAAATTCTAAAAATTTTATGGTGAGTAGATATATGAGTCTAGTTTCAGGGAAAATTTACGGGATTAAATTTCGAGTTCTGTAGCTCAAGTTATAATTAATTTAGTAACTTCTGCGCGATTAGACAGATTTGCTGCGAATAATGAAATAAATTTTCAAACCTAGTTTTTATGCTCCGAATTGGTAAGATAAGCTAAGTAATGCCTCGTGCTCGACTCCGGAAACGGTCTCGGGTAAGGGGTGTTACAAACCATTACTAAAAGGGCCAAAAAGGCAAAGTCTTTTTACCTCTAGTCTCACCTCATCACAGTGAAATTGTCCTCAACGATAATCGTATTCCTTTTGGCTCTTTTTGCACATCAAATGGGGTAATAGGTACGTTTATAGTTCAGTGTCGGCTTTGTATTCAATAAAAATTAATCTTTTTGGGTTACATATTATATCAATTAAGTCTTATTTTAGTATAGCAATCAATGCATTAAATACCAGTTTAGATTTTGCGTGAAATAACTTTAAAATACATGGACCAAATTGTAAGTATATATGTATACTTACCATATAAACAAATTAGAGTCAAACTAAAAATGATTTGCAATTTGACAAACTTGTTTAAAAAATGAAATTTCATTATAGGTTCTAATGTTTCTTTTTTATTATACAATACTTAAAATTACCCATTGCTTCTCCCCAATCCATAAATAGGAAGATAATGTACTTCAGCGCACTCAAACCCACGTATTCTTGCATTGGCAACAATGCCCATGCCAATCAAACTAAGACTCATTCAGCAATTTGCTATGTATTTAATTTTAAAAAAAAATTTAGTATGGTCTTCCTCATAAATTTCTAAGAAATTCAGACATGCACTCATGAATCAATGCAATTTGACAGATTTCAATTAATTAACAAATTAATGGTTAGTCAAAGTTAAATGGTTTAGCTTCTAAGCAACAATTTCTTCTCTCTTTTGAATTTCCAAATGGAGTCCAAATTACTCTTCTTTATTTTATTGCTTAATAATTTTTAGGATTAAATCCACCAAACATCTTAAACTATAGCTCAGATTTTAAATTAGTCTTCAGATTAAATATTCTAATTCAGTCCTCAAAATATTAATAACGTATCGATCATAAATTTAAAACACTTGAAATAAATTGTAAATGCATGTACCTATTGCATGAGCAACTTTGATTTAATCTGTTAAAAAACATATTGTCAATAAAAATTATAATGCCAATTTCTTTTCTTTTTTATAATATGTTAGATTAAAGTTATCTATGCAGTTAATACACATAAATTTGCAATTTGATCCATATATCTTAAATATGTTCCACCTTAGACTTAAATTGACATTCAAAGTCCAAATTAATATAGTTAGGCTGACGAAAGGACCAAATTGATATAATACAAATACTTTGATAAGTTAATAACATTTTTTTGGAACTTGGAATCAATTTAGAACAACAAATCCTAGAGATGAACTCAGAAAACCAAGGACAATGTGCCAATCTTTGTCTTATTGTTTGCAACATTATGTTGATTCATATAATCGTTAAGGATGAAATAACAAAAAAATTATTATTATTTTTAAAACGTCGAAGTGCAATTTTATTATTGTATTACATTAAAATTTTATAACTTTAAAAGGGACTTCTATATAATTTTACTATTTTTGGGACAACTTTATTTCGGACTCTTTCGAGGAAAAATGTATGGATACATACCAAAGAAGGCTTGAATCAAGGTTAATATTAAGAGTATAAGGGCAGCCATGGCCGACATGAAAGACCATGGCGTGTCAAAATACGTGTGCTTGAATCCTGCCCATCGGACATGCCAGTCGTTCCGATAATACTCATTAACGTCCTCAAAAAGTTTAGATAGGTAACTCTTCTCTATGTCGAATGCCACGTCCTTGCGCATGTTATTAAAGAAGCGAGCGATTTCTTCGTCGGTCCCGAAGTAGTTCTCGATGATTTTGTGGTCACATAAGAACCCGGCGTCACTTGGCGTGTTGATTAAACATCCCATGAAGGTCGCGTACGTTGTTACATGGTTCGTTATGTAGTGGTAACATTGCTCGAAAGCGACGCAATTCAGGAAGACCGAGCTCGAGAAATCATCGATGGTGAGGAGCGGGATTTGAAGCACGCCGTTGTTGAATTTAACGTCTAAGAAGCTATCGCTTTTCCTCGGCTTGAATTGAATCCCGGCTAGGTGAAGCTTTTTGGCCGACGGGATCAATTGAAGGAATGTCGATGGCTCTTCGGTCGAACTAGTACTCATTTTCGATGTTTCTTCGGACAGACAAGGACTAATCGTTGATGTTCTCTCAGTAGAACTAGTGTTCCTAGACAGTTCTCCGGAGGAAGAAGTAGTACGATTTCTTGGTGTTACTTGAGAAGAAGATGGGAGAAAACTCATACGAAATAGATCGAGTAAATGTTTTCCGATTAGATCAGCGTGATACTCGATGACTTCGACGGGTCTTTGTACCATGTAATTAAAAAACTCGAGGCTAAGCTGAGTTAACGAACGGACATTTTTTCGATCTGAACCCGAAATCGATAGTTTGAACAAGGTTTCGAGTACGAAAAAGGGGATTTGATTTTCTAGCCTAAGAAGATCACGCATTATAAACGTCAAAATCCATTGCATATTAAATATTGGATCATCAATATTAGTATCCGATAATCCTCCAACAATACAAAAGAGTTCAACAATGAAACACCCGTCGAGAACCATCATCTTGACGAGACTGTTTTTGTCGATTTCGATCATTTCTGAGTAGCATTCCCTTATCCTTTCTTCCATCTGTTCCAAAGCTCGAAATAGGCGAACGAGGTCAACATTGTGTCGCCGTGTTCGACGAAGGAACAATCCCAAGAACCTCCATTTATGCTCTTGCATCATCTCGAGATGATCCTTCCCGTAATGGTAAGGACCGATGGAAACAATATGCGGTTGATAAGCCTTTTTATTGATCCCAACAAAGCTTTCGGGGACTCGAAAAATGCAACAAAACTCGTTACCGGCATTTTCACTCAACCGTCTAGGCGGTTGATTGATTTTTTCTTCCATGATTGTGATAACATGATGGAAGTTCTCTCCATGGCTAGTGCCTTCCATTTCTTCACTCTTTCCTTTTTCGATTGACACCATTTGTATGCCCATTTGCTTGAATTGCATGAAGCAACTGCAATAAACTTAGGGTTTTTAAAGATGAATGTAAATAATAATAATGGGAGTCAACATCTTTACAATGAAGCTATGAAGGAAGGAACTAAGAACATGATTCATATGTAAACTACTTGACATTTCATTTTTTATTTTATTCATAGCATTGAAACTACAAAAATTTTCTTACACTTTTCACTTAGTGCCAACCATTATCCTTGAGGATTACGAGATAACAAAATTTGTCTTCTGCCTTTTAACACCGTGGGAAACTAGGAAGAAACTATGAGAAATTATTTAATTACATTTTAATAATTTTTTTCATATAATTGACCCATAATTTTGATAATTATTTATCTCAAACCTAAAATTGAATCTTGACCTTGTACTTCGGATCTTAAACCCCAAACATTATACTCCGAACATAAATCTTGAACTTTGAACTTAGTTTAAGGTTTAAGATTCAATATTTGATGTTTTAGTTTAGTGCTTAAGGTTTAGAGTTCGGGGTTAAGGTTTAGAGTTTAAAGTTAGAGGTTTTTGATTTGGGGTTTAAGATTCAAAGTTTAGGACGTATGGTAAAATTTTACTAAAATTATGTATAAATAATATAGAAAAAATTTCTGAAATGTCATTAAATAATTGAAAAGAGATTATAAATGCTTATAGTGGGAAAGATATATAAAATAATTTCTTCTAATGTATTGTTCAAAATGCAAGTTTTTGTCTAAACTTGTTAATTTGTTTATTTTATTTTATTGTGTGTAACAATCATTTCGAGAGTTTAAGATTTTCATATGTAATTTATTTTTTTTAAAAAAAGGTAAAATATAATTTCACAATAAATCCAGAGATCTCTATCGTAGTTTTACATACATGTGTATATATGTATGAATCTAAAGTTTAGAACATTTGATCAAGAAGAATAACTAAAGCCATTGCAAAATCCGTCCTAATATTATTAGGCTGAACAACAAGGCGGAAAATGTCGGTTCCGAAGGCGACCCCGCTGCCACCCTCTTTCCGCTTTATCTCTGCCGCTATCCTCCGCCTGTCATCCAACACGGCGCAACATCGTCGGGTATAAGACCCCTCGATCTCGTACATTGTTTTGTTATTCCGACCATCACTCTCGCCGGCGGTAACGTAAGCCAAGCACTTGTTGTTAAAGATGTTCACTGATTTCTTGACTGAAAGTCGAGGAATCGCCATGGTTTCTTCTCCTTCGTAAACTAGCCAATTGTCACCCAGTCCCAGGCTCATTTTCTGACAGAATAGAAAGGTCAAATTATACTGTTAGGCCCTGTTTACCAAAATTGAAATTTATTCCATATACTTTAAATCTTACCAAAATTTTGATAGAAAAATACTAATGATATTACTGTTTGGATGGACATTTCTAAATTGAAAATGTAACATAATTTTTAATTTTTAAGTACAGAAAATAAATCTCAAAGTTTTGTCATAGTATAAAAATTAGTAGCATATTTTAACCTAATGTAAATGATGAATGACTTACTGACTTAGATTTAAGCTGAAAGTAAAATCCCGATTTTATCCCTTTAATATTATTAAATTTCAGATTTAGTCTTTATACTTTCCTTTAATATAAACTTGATTCATCAATTTTATAATGTCATTAGCTAGACTATTAATTATCTGTATTATATTTAAGACTTTAATTGAGTTAATGTCGCAAATCAACCAGATAATAACTCTACGAAAAATAATTACAAAATTCGTCTATTTAAAAGTAGCAAATATTATTACAAGGGTATTTATATTTTTATAAATTTTATATAAAATCTATAAAAAATAATTTAAACACGAAATTAATTCACATATGAGTAATCTTTGTACCTAAGACATCAAGATCTTCAAAGCCTCAATTTTGTCATTTGATCCATCTGTTTCTTACATAATTTCTTTATAAATATGTTTTTACACAATTTTCTTTGACTCGCATAATCTATGATTTGTCGCAATCTAATATTGGTCTCAAACCAATATTATTTGAAGTAATTATCAAGAGATCAAATTCTGCGAAACTAAAAATATAGACGCTAAACCCTAAATTCGAGCATAATAGAAGGACCAAATCAAGAATTAAACCAGAAAACGTAAGCTTATAATAATACCTTACAACGGATAGTGAGTAGTGCTTTGCCATTAGCATCCATAAGAAGGATGGATCCTTTATTCCCTTCCATATAATTATCCACCCTATATACCAAATCACCTTTACCATCAAACACCGTGAACCCATTACAGTTGAATATCAACGACTTCTTCCACACCGTCATAACCTCCTCCTTCATCTCCGCCTTACACGGCGGCACCCTGCCTGTAAAACTAGCGTTGGGATAAACCTTCGTCATTCGAGTAAACGGTTCCAGCCTTCCTTTCTCTCTTCTTTTAACTCCAAAAAAAGGATCAAAGCAAGTACGTATTGTGCTTGGATATTCATATATACATGAGTTAAGAAGAGCTAATATATATATATAGACAAAAGTCTACCATTGATAAAGACAAGAATCCCAACAATGGATTTGGACGGAGGAAATAGTTGAAGAAAAAAAAGAAAGGGATGTCGGGTACAGTTGACAAGACAAAAAAACAGGGGGCAGGCCCATAGCCATAGCTAAGCTTTACTTCAAAGACAACGAATATTATGAGTAATAAAATAAAGGTTAAATTTTTGTGTGGTTGATAACTGCTTTACGGTGGGAAGCAATGGAACACTTGTCGATCAGACAAGGGCTTTGTGTTAGATATTTTCATGAGGATGAAATTACAATAGACCAATCCTTTGATACTGTCTGTTTCCAGTAAAAATGACACGAGCTTGCAGCCGTTTTTTCATTTTTTACGCGTCTTAGACGTGGACATACCACACACTCATAAATTCACACGTGTAATTTGTGTGTTTTTCATATATTACCTCCAAATAAAAGCCCAATTAATTCTTATTACCTCCAAATCAAAGCCGAATTAATTCACAGAAAGTATGTGAGAACGAGGCTCAAAACTCAAACTTTCCAGGCTTGGAACATGAAATGGTTTAATACTTTTTTAGGAGAAATTTTCAAAGTGTCATTTGCCTAACAGTCAACCTGTCCACCCTGACAATGACAGATATTATCCCCCGTGGGGTTTTATCTCCACCCTTTCCCTTCTTCCTTTTTCTTTGTTCTTGTTTTTCTTTTCTCAAATCCGAAATAACAAGTGTTTGTCCAATATGGTCTAATTTCGATAAGGCATTCTTATTGTTTTTTTAGATATGTTAGGACTTGTGTTCTTATATATCAATTTGCTATTTCGTAATGAAAGCACCCCCCCCCCCAAAACTTCATGAATGGATTTTAATTTCATAAATAATTCTATATTATCGGGTCACTGATTTGATTAAAATTCAGGAAAAAAAAAACTCAATTCAACCGCTAGTCCAACAAGCCTGTACCAGTTCACAGTCTAACCGATTCAAAGACATTTTCCAGACCAATGCCCCGATCCGTTCCCAATCCAAGCCAGTCCGACTAACCAGTCTGGTCCAGTTCAAACATCCTTGCTACTAATGGAGTCACCAGAAAAACATTCTTCAACCAAGACCTACCTCAATTCAATCATTAAATCACCGCAAACTAAGGGTACATTTCATGTGTGCAACCAAAGGTTAAAAAAATTGAAGGCTAATAATAATAAACCCAATGTAGTTCAATTTTAGAACATGTAAATCATCTTTTAACGTAAGTGATTAACATTAAGACCTTTTTTGTTTAGGAGCTTCAATTCACTTATTATATTGAGATATACATTCATGTCTACCAAAGATTAACAACTCAAAATCCAAATCCAAATTATGCAATAATAATCATAAAACATCATGTTGAATTGAGTTTCTTATCATTTAGCTTTTCAAGAGAAACCAAAACCAAACTAAAAAACATAACCCCAAAGGGTATCTTTTAAGATCTCCATTTGGCTAAAAACCAAACAATTATTAGAGCAAATAAACAAGCAATTTCATGCTAAAATGAAACCCAAAAAAAGAAAAACATGTCTTCTAACCATGAGTGAGAGCTCTCATTCCTTTTTTCCAATCCCATGAGACATGTTATAGATCCCTCGTCCCTGAAAAAAAATAACAAGCACACAACATAAGCTATAGTTTCATTGATCTTTTATTTGGCAAATGGGAGGTTTTAAAATTGTTGTAAGATAGTTTTACAATTACGAATGAAACTCACGATTAAAAACAGGGAACTTGCTGCTAGAGCAGCGGGAATGGCGACAGATGTGATCTTATCGTAACGACCTTTCAAGTAAGTGTGTTTTTGGATGCCTTGAAAATATTTCTGATACTCGATAAGCTTTTCCCTAGGTCTGAATGGTGCCTCCGACATTCTGCTGTCACAAAGTTAAACATTCGGTTATACATCAAATAAGAGAATAAGATTTTCCAAAACTCCCTAAATCTCAACCCAACTTATTCTCATTTCCCAAATCGGCAAATTCATGCATAGTATCTATCTTCATCTATTTTAACCAATAAAACAATTGAATTTATATTAACAAGCAGACATTGATAGTACTTGCATCAACAAAATACAAGAAAACATCTTCCCTCCTATTTTACAAAAGCTACATTAAACAAGGGCAGACAATACACTATAGCAAGGTTTTCAGAATCAGACTGGTGGTCGAACCAGTCAGGACACCAGTTTGCCAGTTCAACCAGTTTTTTGCCTTGTTCAAAAAGTCATTACCAGTTCCCAGATCAGCTGATTCAATGCCCTTCTCTAGCCCGGTACCTCGGCCAGTCTAGTACGTTTCAAACAACCTTGCAATATAGCCTAGAAATCAAATTTTGCGTCTCGAGATTCAAGAAGCCCCTACAAAGAAAGATTTTCAGATGTGCATACATTCTAACTCCAATAAACTTAAAATCCCCTCGATACTCGGTAACAAACCTCATTGTATCAGTGCCCTTTTTCCTAAAGAAATGCAATAAGAACAAACAAAATGGGGATCAATAAACCCAGTTCAAACTCAATTTACAGTCCACCAGGGGGAGAATTTTATGAATATTTGGCTACAACAAGGATTATTTGGTTTCAATTACTCATAGACTTACAATCTTAAACAATTAATTTACACTATTTTGAACAAAAAGAAAAAAAAGAAAAAAAGCTAGGTTGATTGCTTTGTTCTTGAATCAATACCTTCACAATCCACAAATACCATAGATGAAATCCAATTCTAATTACACAAAATCAGGAAAAGCGTTTCCAGTAAATCAAATCAGCAGATTCAAAGATAAGAAAACTAAAAAAAAAAAAATCAATTAAAATTGAATTAAAACACATTTCAATATCGGATTCATAAGAGGAAAAAGAAATGAACACCTGAGAGAAAACCAAGCTTGATTCTTCCTCTTCTTTCTTAGATTAGGAAAAAAAACGACTTTTTTGAGCCTTTAGGGATTTGGATTAAGTTCGGGAAAATGGTGTATTGTATTATAAAAAAAAAACACCAAAGTTTGTATGGGCTGAGAGTGGCTGGCCCAATTCATAAGAGGTTTTAATTTGATCTTAGTCCCTGTACTCTTCAGAGTTTTGAACTTTAGTCCCTTTACTTTTTTTATTTGAAAATTAAAATCCTATTTATAACACTGATAATTAATTTTCATTAAATTTGAAAAGTTCAAATTTAAAAATTAAAAGACAACATATATTCAATATAGTAGAAGTTAATTAATTGTGTTAGCTATTGAATTTTAAATCCAAAAAAATAAAAAAAAATTAAATTCTTGAAAATTAAAGTAAAGTGATTGAATTTAAAAAATCCGAAGAATACAAGGACTAAATTAAATATATATGTAGTGATATAATCTTGACAAAGTTCATAAATCTCATAATCTATTAGGAATTTTTTTTAAAATATATAAAACCATAAAAATTTGTAATATGCAGAGAATCTATTTTTTTAATAAAAAAATTGTTTTAATAAACCTATTGAATCAAACAAATCACAGATTCTCAATTGAATCGGTCTTACTTAACCTAATGAATTTTTAAGACTCATTTACAATACATAACAATTATATCTTGACATAATTCATATAAAACGTTTATATATTGATTTAATTCAATTTTTACAAATTGTTAATATCGTTATCGTTATAACATTATGCCTTACATATTGCATATATGGATAATTATCCTTATCAAATATAAAAAAAATGAAACCAAAATTCCATATTATACATTTAAACCTCGAATCAAATTTTCATGTTTATAATTACAATAAATTAAACTTTACGTATCAAATTATTCCTTGCACGAAAACTCATGTATATTTTGAAAATAAAATATTGTCATCGATGAATCTAACCTCTGTTTCTTCCTCTTTCTTAATTTTCCAATACCTTAAAACCAGTTCAACTCAAATTTGAGTTTTTTTTTTTTTAAGATAAAGTTATTTTGTGTTTAGATCGTTTTAGTTTCAAATAGCTTCAAATTTAGATAGTTTTAAATTTGCGTCAATTCGGAAAGACAACGGCGTGTCGGAATATATGTGCTTGAATCCGACCCATCAAACATGCCGTCATTCCGATAAGACTTGTTAACGTCCTCAAAAATTTCCGATAGGTAGCTCTTCTCTATGTCAAATGGGTCGCCCTTGCATATGTTGTTAAACAAGTAAGTGATTTCTTCGTCGGTCCTAAAGTAGTTCTCGGCACATTGATTAAACATCCCATGAAGGTCGCCTACATCATTACGTGGTTAATTATATGGTGGTAACATTGCTCGAAAGCGACGCAATTGAGGAAGATAGAGCTCGTGAAATTGTCAACGGTGAGGAGCAGGACTTGAAGCACGCTGTTGTTGAATTTAACGTCCAAGAAGCTATTGCATTTCCATGACTTGAATTGAATCCAGGATAGGTAAAGCATTTTGGCCAATGGGATCTATTGAAGGAATGTCGATATTTCTTCGAACTAGATCAATTTTAGAACATGTAAATCATCTTCAAACATAAGTGATAAACACTAAGACCTTTTTTGTTTAAGAACTTCAATTCACTTATCATATTGAGATATATATTCATGTTTACCAACAACTCAAAATCCAAATCCAAATTATGCAATAATAATCATAAAATATCATGTTGAATCCTTGAGCTTCTTATCATTTAGCTTTCAAGAGAATCCAAAACCAAACTAAAAAACATAACCCCAAAGGGTATCTTTTAAGATCTCCATTTGGCATAAAAACCAAACAATTATTAGAGCAAATAAACAAGCAATTTCATACTACAATGAAACCCAAAAATGAAAAACATGTCTTCTAACCATGAGTGAGAGCTCTCATTCCTTTTTTCCAATCCCATGAGACATGTTATAGATCCCTCGTCCCTGAAAAAAATAACAAGCACACAACATAAGCTATAGTTTCATTGATCTTTTATTTGGCAAATGGGAGGTTTTAAAATTGTTGTAAGATAGTTTTACAATTATGAATGAAACTCACAATTAAAAACAGGGAACTTGCTGCTAGAGTGGCGGGAATGGCAACAGATGTGATCTTATCGTAACGACCTTTCAAGTAAGTGTGTTTTTGGATGCCTTGAAAATATTTCTGATACTCGATGAGCTTTTCCCTAGGTCTGAATGGTGCCTCCGACATCCTGCTGTCACAAAGTTAAACATTCGGTTATACATCGAAAAAGAGAATAAGATCTTTCCAAAACTCCCTAAGCCTCAACCCAACTTATTCTCTTTCCCCAAATCGGCACATTCATGCATAGTATCTATCTTCATCTATTTTAACCAATAAAACAATTGAATTTACATCAACAAGCAGACATCCATAGTACTCACATCAACAAAATACAAGATAAAACAGCAGCGACCCGTCTTCCCCCCTATTTTACAAAAGCTACATTAAACAAGGGTGGACAATAGACTATAGCAAGGTTTTCAGAACCAGACTGGTGGTCAAACCAGTCAGGACACTGGTTCGCCGGTTCAGCCGCTTTAACCGTTCAGTTCAACCAGTCCGTACCAGTTCCCGGGTCAACTGGTTAAATACCCTTCTCTGGACCAGTAGCCTGGCCAGCCAAGTCTGTTTCAAACAACCTTGCAATATAGCCTAGAAGCCCCTACAAAGAAATGTTTTCATATATGCATACATTCTAACTCGAATAAGCTTAAAAAACTCTTCAATACTCGGTAACAAACCACATTGTATCAGTGCCCTTTTTCCTAAAGAAACGCAATAAGAACAGACAAAATGGGGATCAATAAGCCTAGTTTAAACTCAATTTACAGTCCACCAGGCGGAGAATCTTATGAATATTTGGCTAGAACAAGGATTATATGGTTTCAATTACTCATGGATTTACAATCTTAAAATATTAATTTACACTATTTTGAACCAAAAAAAAAAGAAGCTAGGTTGATTGCTTTGTTCTTGAATCAATACATTCACAAGCTACAAATACCATAGACTGAATCCAATAAACCCAATTCTAATCACCAAAAAGAAACCCAAAATCAGGGAAAGCGTTTCCAGTAAATCAAAAAAGCAGATTCAAAGATAAGAAAACTTAAAAAAAAAAATCAATTCCTCAAAATTGAATTAAAGCACATTTCGATATCAGATTCATGAGAAGAAAATAATAATAATAATAAAAAGAATACCTGAGAGAAAATCAAGCTTGATTCTTCCTCTTCTTTCTTAGATTATGGGAAAAAACCGTAGAATTTCTAAACGACTTTTTTGAGCCTTTAGGGATTGGGATTAAGTTTGGTAAAATGGTGTCTTATATTATAAAAATATACAAAAGTTTGCATGGGCTGAGAGTGACAGGCCGAATTCATAAATGGTTTTAATATGATTCTAGTCCATGCAGTCTTCCGATTTTTGAACTTTAGTCCCTTTACTTGTTTGATTTGAAAATTAAAATCCTATTAATAACACTGGTAATTAATAGTAGTGTTATCGATTGAATTTTAAATAAATTAAAGTAGAATAATTGAATTCCAAGAGTCCGAAAAGCACAAGGACTACATTAAATATATATATGTAGTAATATAATCTTGTTAAAGCTCATAAATAGAGAAAAGTCTAATTTTTAAAAAAAAAATCAAAGTCTAGCAAAAAAATTTGTTTTAATAAACTTATGGAATCGAATAAATCACATATTCTCGATTAATCGGCGTTATTTAATATAATGAATTTTACACTCATTTGCAATACATATGGTTTTTAAGATATTCGTTTATAAGGTAATTAAAATCCATATGCAAATTAAAATATTGGTACAATTCATATAATTATATAGCGATTAACTTTATTAATACATCTTTAACACTCATTTACAACATGTATGAATTACATCTCAATCTAATCCATATGTAATTTTTATATTTTAAAATATTGATTTAAATTAATTTTCACATATCATTAATACCATTATTGGTATATAACATTATGCTTTACATGTTGCACATATACATAATTATTGTTATCAAAATATATAAAAAAAAAAAGAAACAAAATTTCATGCTATATAATTAAACTACAAATCAAATTTCACGATAAATCAAAATTCGCTTATTAAATTACTCATTGTACGGTTTAAGAAAAAAATATAATCATTGGATCCATCCTTGATTCTTCCTCTTTCTTAGTTTTCAAATACCCTAAAACAAGTATACTCTAATAATAGCTTAGATTTCGAGTGGCAAATTTTGATCAATTCAAGTTTGTTTTCAAAATATTAGGTTACATGTTTAAAGTCATTCGTGTTTAGATTATTTTAGGTTAAAATCAATTCAAGTTCACATTCTCAAGATTTGCATTGAATCGGATTCAGATCAATTCAAGCTCACATTCTTAAAATTCACGTTGAATCGGATTCAAATCAATTCAAGTTCAGTTGTTGAAAGCACTCTCCCTTCACATTACGAACCCTATAACTTTCAACTATTACCTTCACATTCTTAAGATTTGTGTTGTCATCTTCGGACATGATATTTGGGTGGAAAAAAACACTTTTCCACCGTAATTTTGATCCCAAAAGCAATGAAGAACAGGGCCTCAATCTCGAAAGTAAAACAGCCTGAACAAGTAAACCAATGTTGGAACTAGATAGGACAAACCAATCGAACTGAGGAGTGGAGTGTTGAATTTTCCATTAGTTAATGTTGAACTAGAAACCAGAAGCTTGACTGGTTTGAGCTCCAACATTGTAAGTAACCAGAAATTACCAAAACCCAAAATGACCCAACCCGCCTAATTGATAGTTCTAATGACAAGAATATCTAAAATCTAGAACATGTGCGTTTAGCTTAATAAAAACGACTACCAGAGAATTATCGAACCACCGGCAGATCACCACCGTATTATCATAGCTAGAACACGATAAAAGAATCAACAATCATTCAACAAAACTCAACCATGTATTCCAGAAAGCCGCAATTATAACCAAAATGTTAATGTCATTAACTAAAACTTTCTCAAACAAAATCCGAGAAGAGTTAAAACCATGTCCACCTACAGAATCCAAAACATTGAAAACTTACGTACGAAGGACCCTAGAAAGCCTTGATATTTGCTTTGCTTGCTTAATCGAAGAGGCTGAAACCCATATCCTGCATTGAAACGAAATCGGATTAGTGAAGAACAAGCCAATTAAGAATCAATACAAGTCGTAAAAATTCTAAGTACAAGTGATTACATCGTCGGATTCTTCCTTCTCCTCGACCTTCTCTTCTTTCTTGGCCTCGGCTGCAGGTGCAGCACCACCACCACCACCTGCAGGAGCGGCAACCGCAACAGCACCACCACCAGAAGGAACGGAAGCCAACTTCTCCCTTCCACTAGCAATTAGCTCGGTAATATCTTTGCCTTTAACTTCGGATAATAGCAACTCTATCCTATCATCATCAGCCTCAGCACCAACTGCAACATTTAAAAAAATAAATTCATTCGAGTAATTCACCAAGAAATTAATTCCTAATTTGCCACTTTTCCTACTACTCAATAAACTTTAGTATCCCAAATTATCACAATAAGCGACAAAGTTTGAGATTTAATCCTTATACTTAAAAAAATATTTACTTTTTTATTTAAAAATCCTAATTAAATTGATAAACATATGTAATTTTAATTAACATTTACCATCAATAGTCATGTAATTGTACAAAATACAGAAGCGAATCATTATGAAGTACAAACACAATATGCATGCCTGATAATAAGCAAATTCTGATAGAAAAATACGAACAATGGGACTACAATTTTAAAATTAAAAAATAATAATAGAGAAGATTTACTTTTTACTTTTAAATACAAAGGACTTAATCTTGAATTTTGCTAGAATTAAGTACAATTAAAAATGAGCTTAAAATAAAATAAAAAAGTTAAATTCTGCAAACAGACCCTGTATTTTTTAAATATTAAAATTTTAGTGCTCAACAAACTGTTAAATTACTCCATTTCTAAAATCTAATGCTATAAGCATTATTATCATATGTCTAATGACATGCAGCTTGTTATAAAGACTTACAATGGTCTAATTAAAAAAAATGAACAAATCTACGATTGTACGCAAAACAGAGGACTAACAATTGAATTTAACTAAACAAATTTAACTATTACTGTTTGGAAGAGGGCTAAAATTTCAAATTAGAAAAATACAACTAAAATAGATCAAATAGAAGTATAAGGGCTAAATCCATAATTTTTGAAAAGTACAGAAACTAATAGAAGTATTTAATCAAATAAAAATAAAGAATAGCGTTAGATCAGAGAGATTTCAAATCGAAAAATAAAGCATAAAAATGAAAATAAAATAACATAGCTAAATTTACCATAAATCATCCAAGCAAAATACCTCAGATCAAATACGTTCCAAAGATAAAATAAACTAATTAAAGAAAAAGAGTGAGGAAAATTACCTGATCCGAGAATAACCTTCAAGTCATCGGCGGAAGGGGAAGCGTTTCCTCCGAGTACGGCGAGCAAGTAAGCGGCGACCACCTTCATTTTTACTTTGATATTGAGGGAACGAGAAATGGAGCCGCGGAGGAAAACGAAGAAGCTAGGGTTTGCACTTTGCTGTAAGAAAGGATGAAATAGTGTGTTGCTAGGGTTTTTGTTTTGTTTTTTGTTTTTTTTCTATTGTGGCCGTCTGATTTAATTTCGGCCGTTGAATTTAAAGGCCCGATGTTACGGTTTGATGGGCTTTCTTTGAGCCCATCTTTGAAGTTTCTACTTGCGTAAATGGGTTCAAGCCCAGATTTTTTATTTAAAGTCTATAATTAATATAGAGAATTACATAATGAGAAATTGAATTATAAAATTTGAGGGAGAACATAAAATCCAAGTAATGATTCAATAATTGGTACAACAGATCAATATTTATTGATGAGTAAAAAAACATACATTATATTCTAATCAATTTGACAAATAATTTTCGATATCAAAAAAGAAAGTTGTTTAATTTTTAATTCGCAGATTTATTATGTTCAAAACTTTTTAATAAAAAAAACTGAATAATAGAAGAGAAAAAAAATGAGAGTTTTCGATTGATCTAAATTATGTGAACATAGAATATCATACAACAAGAACAACAATTTTAACAAACTAATAATTTAAATGAATACTGTCAAATAATTCAATAATTATTTTCTAACTTCTTAAAATTAACTAACCAAAATATAATCTAATAATTTAGTGACATCGGGTATAATCTATCATATAAATTTTTAGTTGAATTTGCTGTTAGAATCAATTTAATTAAGAAAATTCTTATGAAGCACAAATATGCTACAATGAGTAAAAGCATCACGAAGACCGATACATTAACAGTTAAACTGTATGTGATTCTTTTACCTAAAAAATAAATAAATTAATCTCTAAATGATAGATCAAAGACTAAATTAATCGTTTTATTAAAATTTTTATCTATTTTTCTTTAAAAAATCAATTGTCATATGTTAACATATAACACATGAGACATGCCATATGTAAACTGTCTGATTATTGAACCATGCCGATTTTTAAATGAAATAGACTACTTTACTCTTTAATTTAATACAAAAATTAATTTACTCATTTTTGAGTAAAAAAATAAAATATAATTAATACAAAAACCTTTGATAATCACATTCGATATTAGTATAACTTTTTATATCAATATCATAAAATTTTAAAAATTTCCTCTAAAATATAAATCCATATCGTACTTTGTCTTATATTATTTTTATATCTTATTTTTAAATTATTTCAAATAAACCCTAAAATCAAAATACCATAATGAAAAAACAATCTTCAATTCTTAACTTCTTAACTTATATCATTATCATAACAAATAAAAATAAAAAGTGACAAAACATTGCCCAAAAAGAAGTTGGTTTAGATCAGCTGTTCCTCAACCTGCAAGCATACATATATATATATAAAAAATCAGCATTGAGGAGAAGAATGGGAGAATTAATATTATAATAATTATATCAATGGAGAAAAGCAGGTAAATATATCATGGAGACCCGTATTGGAAGTGGGAATCATTTTGCTCCCTCTATTTAAAAAATAAGCAAATTAAACTCTTTACATTAGATCAAAGAGAAAATTAAAACTTTATCCATGTACATCAACACACGTGTCATTATCTGGTTATTCCGTCAATCACACCAATTTTTAATTGTACACTTTGATAAAATTATTAACAGAAATGACCAATTTGCTCTTTGATCAAACATATACGGACTAATTTGCTCATTTTTTGGGTAGTGAGAACAAAATGCAATCGAACTTCTAGGGCCTCCATGATACTTTTACCAGTTTGATCTCTGGTCCGCTTATTAAAATATTGCAAGGAACCAAAAGTTACCAAAACATGAAATGAAAAAAAAACCATACCCTAAACCCAAATATGAAACTAACCCAACACACATAATTCACAACGCAATTGACACGAAATATATAAGGCCTAGAATATGTTAGTTTAGCTTAATAAAAAAAAGACTACCAGAGATTTATTCAGCCACCGGCGGGTCAAAACCGCATTATCTATAGCTAGAACATGATATAAGTATCAACAGTCATTCAGCAAAACTCAAACATGTAATCCAGAAATCCACAATTATAACCGAGATGTTAATTTCATTAACCACACATTCTCAAAGAAAAATGATCCGAGCCAAGACCAAGTTCAACTACAGAGCCAAAAACATCAACAATAAAGGAACTTACGTACGAGGGATCTTTGAGCATTGAATATTTGCTTTGCTTGCTTAGTCAAAGAGGCTGAAACCCATATCCTGCATCGAAACGAAATTGCATTAGTGAAGAACACGCCAATTTAAGAATCAATGCAAGTTTTAACTTCTAAGTAGGAAGTGATTACGTCGTCGGATTCTTCCTTCTCCTCAACCTTCTCCTCTTTCTTGGCCTCAGCGGCAGGTGCAGCAGCACTGCCACCACCAGCTGTAGGAGCGGCAACCGCAACAGCACCACCACCAGAAGGAACAGAAGCCAACTTCTCCCTTCCACTTGCAATTAGCTCGGTGATATCTTTGCCTTTAACTTCAGACAATAGCAACTCTATCCTATCATCATCAGCCTCAGCTCCAACTGCAGAATTTAGAACACACAATCACACATTTATTTGACTTCATAATGCTAAAGAATTCGCCAAGAACTTCATTCCCAATTCATCATTTTGCCTACTATATAATAAAGTTCACGATTCCAAATGGTTAAATATGCAGTTGAATTTAATCCTTATGCTTAGAAATCTATAACTAAATCCTCCCTTTTTTTTTAAATTTAGAATCCTAATCCAATTGTTGACAACAGTTTGTAATTTCAATCCAAATTTGCCATCAATACACATGTAATCATACAAACTTTAGAATCAAATTATTATTAAATCAATAAGCATATTTGAAAGTAAGTTTTTTAACAGAAAAATACTATCAATGTCATCTATTGAACTAGAGTTTTTAATTTGAAAAAAAAAATCAAGAACAAGGACCGATTCTTAAAATTTGCTAAAATACAAGGACCAACGACATATTTAAACCATTCCAAATTAATATAACCAAGTACAACAAAAAATGAACAAAAACTAAAAAATTAAGAATCCAAAATTACATGGAAAATTTCCCTAAATTCCATTCATAGCCAACAAAGGCGTGAAAATGAAAATACTTTTAAAGTCATCGACTAGACTAGAATTTTTAAATTGAAAATACAAGACTAAGTACAGGGACTGATTCTTAAATAATGCTAAAACACAATGACCGACTACATATTTTGACCATTCCAAATTAATGTAAACAAGTACAACGAAAAATGAACATAAACTAAAAAGATTTCAAAAATTACAACATGGAAAATTTCCCTAAATTCCGTAGCTAAATTGACCATTAATCATCGAAAACAAGCACCGTCAGATTTCAAAAACAGAGAGAGCAAATCGAGTAAAAGAGAAAAGTGTGAGAAAAATGACCTGATCCGAGAATAACCTTCAAGTCATCGGCGGAAGGAGAAGCGTTTCCTCCGAGTACGGCAAGCAAGTAGGCGGCGACCACCTTCATTTTTACTTTGATATCGCGGGAACGAGAGTGGAAATGTAGCCGCGGAGGAAAAGGAAGAAGGCTAGGGTTTGCAGTGAAAGGATGAAAATGTGTGTTGCTAGCTAGGGTTTTTGTTTTTTACATCGTGGCCGTTTGATTTAATTTCAGCCGTTGACTTTAAAATTAAAGGCCCGATTTTACGGATTGATGGCTGCTCTTTGAGCCCATCTTAGAAGCTTCAACATATCATATTTGGGCTGAAGCTGGTATTTTTAGAGTAAACTACATTGTTAATTACTCAATTATTAATAATTTTTTTTTATCATCTAATTATAAAAAGTTACAAAATGATCACTTAATTATCAAAATTTTATTTTTTCGTCACCAACTATTTAAATTTTTATTTTTTGGTCATTAGTCATTAAATTACTATTGAAAAGATAACTTGGCAACTTTAAAATTGGTATAATAACAACTTTAACCCACAACATTCACACATTGTGAAATTTAGTCCTTTTTTTTTTTGCATATTTACTTTTTTTTATAACATTAAGGGTTAATTTTTCAAAAAATTATAAAAGATGAAAATTACTATAGATTTTCAGGTATTTCCATCTTTGTTATATTTCCAATCAAATTTAGTTGATAGATTTTTTTAGGTGAAAATGTCACAAAGAAAAGTAAATTTGAAGAAAAAGACTAAATTACACAATGTGTCAATGTTGGGGGTTAATTTTTTTAGAATCAATATTAAGTTAACACAACATTTAAATGTTGATGGTTAAAGTTGATATTATGTCAAATTTAAAAAATATCATATCATCTTCATTGACCATTTAAAAGTTGTTGACCAAAAAATAAAAAATAAAATAATTGGGTGATCATTTTACAACTTTTCATAGTTGGTGACCAAAAACAAGACGAACAAATAGTTGAGTGACTACATGTATAATTTACCTTATTTATAATTTAGCCTCTATAACTAAGAGCGGTGAAACAAGAAAAAATTTATACTAAATGGTCAATATCAAATTAGAGGTAAAGGTGTTTATGGGCCGGGACTAGGTATGAGATTAACATAATTTATACTTGCCTAAACCCAACCCAATTTGAAATGTGGACTTAAATTTTTACTCAAACTAGTCCATATTTGTATATAGCTAACCCAAACCTATTTTAGGTCTACTCATTATTTTTTATTATATTTATATTATTTTTAATTTAATATTTAATAGTTTATTTATTAAAAATTTATATATAGTTATTTTAACATTTTTTTAATGTTTACATTATACTAGTATTATACACCACAATAGATTTAATTTTTGTGTGTTATAAATTACATAAGATAAAACATTACAAACTTAAAAAGGGCCAGGCAGGGCTCGGGCCTTGAATGTTCAGCTTGAGCCTTACTCATATTTTAAATAGGCTTTCTTTTTGCCCAATTCAGATCTAATATTTTTATTCAAACCCTCACAAATTTCGGTCAGGCCTTTGGGTTCGAGCCTATTGTCCGACTCATGAACAGGTCTAATTAGAGGTGTTCATAATCATAAGCTGGGTGACCCCAACCTACTTTGGGTCGGGCTTGAGTTTAGTATTTTCAAGCTCAACCTAGCTTGTTTTATTGTTTAAAAATAATATATATTATATTAATATTTATATATTTTTATAATTATATTTAAATAAAAATATTTTTTATTTTTAAACAAGAGTAATTTGGGTGAAATCAACTGAAATTTTTCTTTAAAACCGAGTCTAACCTAAGCATTAACACCTCTAGATTGAATTATAATTTTTAAAAGGAAAATTATATATAATTTTATCATTTTATTAACAAAAAATGATAAATGTTTGAAAGAACCAACCAAAAATCAAGCTCCCAACCTATTCTCTTTAGTATTGCCCTTAAATATGCGAAAATATTTATTCAAAAGTGTTATAATTTAATATCATAAAATTTCGAGTTGAATTTGGTGTGACAACTAACAGCTTCTCGGGGTGCGTGCACCGAGATTGAAAATCAACACTATAAAACAATCTAATATAGGCGATATGCTGCAAGACAGAGCAGTTGTAATATTTATAATGTTAATGGAACACTCCAGCATTCAAATGATCGAACCTAAGAGAGTCAACGATTTAATGACTCCTACTCGACAAGCATGCAATAAAGGATTCTAACTAGCTAATCACTAATTTCTATATTATGGCAACAGATAATTTAGAGGTTAATTAATTTAATCAACTACTTAGCATTGAAAAGGGACTAAATTGTAAAATAGATAAAATTAAGCATATAGCAATTAAATGAAAAACAATGATTGGTTGAATTTCATGTTGCTAACTAACCTTTGGATTAGGGATCTAAATCATTAAATCCTAATTTGGCTTATTTTACTTTTTCGGTCTCCATTTTACTAAATTAGACAAATTAATATGGTTTATTTCTCGATCTTACCAAACTAATTCGGGACTATCGAATTGGTGTTAAATAATATCTCCTCTTGGTCTTACTTGTCTAAATTCTCCTTTAGGGACGTCAATCCTAAGTTTTGAAGTTTATACAATTTAGTCCAGTTTTTATGATTTAGTCCCTGTACCAAAAAAAAACTAACCAAGCAACACTTCCATCAACCAACCACCTTAGATTTAGCCACTCGTCCTCATTTCTAAACAAACAACTGTCAAATAAACACCCAAGGCATGCATTCAGTTAAGTGCAAGAGATATGGTTAAAAAAGCTTAAGACTTTCTTGAAATGTGCTTGAAGAAGAAGACAATGACAACAAAGCTAATGCACAGGAACGCTAAAAATTAGATTTTTATCTAAAAAACTAAAAATGGAACTAGGCTATAGTAATGGCTAAGGATGAAACTGAAATTACAAAAGAGTTCAAAGTACCAAATAGCAATTAAAACCAACCTACAATGTTAACTAACTAACTATCTAAAGCACTAAAAATAACTAGAGAAACACAAAACCTTAAGGAACTTTAGAGAATAAGAGAAAAGAACTAAGTTAAAAGACGATAAGCAAAAGGAATAAAAGAGCCTCCTTTTTCATCCAACCAAAAGTGGCTTTAAACATCATATTACAACCCATATTTTTGGACCAAAATGCCCCTAGACGTCTATTTTTTTACTGGGGCTAAGGTTGGACAAGAACTACCCTTGTAGTCATTTTTTGTCTCTTAAAACAGTGGTGTCGTGAGACCCATGACGTGATGTTGTGATACCAAGAGTAGTAAGCAACTTGGCTCATAGGGGTTCTTTGTTGTCGCGACATCACTTCTCCTGGTGTCGTGACACCCAACTTTTGGCTCCACTTCTAGAGATATCACGACCTTGGTGCTTTGGTATCGTGATTTTGGCGGGGTGTCGCATCACTATCAGCAATTTGCTCTATGTTAATTGCTCGTTGAAGTTTGGCATCCTCGAGGTGTCTGTGCTCGGTATCGCGACTTCCAGAAGATCAATGTCGAGACACTCACTTTAATTGGCCATTATTAACGTCCTACATCCACTCAACAACCTCAATAGGTCCCCCGAGTCTCAAAAAGGTATAAAACACATAAGTACCATTTATTAAGGATGAAAACAAAAACTAAAACAAAAATAACAAAAGACAAGTTGCTCAAGAATAAGCTCTTCAAGTACAGTGAAGAGTCGAATTTGCCATATCAAATTACGACAAATCAATAATTAAATTTAATTAAAAAGATTATATAAAATTTAAAGTATGATAGAAATAATAAAACAAAGTGAAAAGTGTTTAAATGTTTCGATTTTAAATAAATAAATAAATATTTAAAATTGTCTTAATAAATTTTTTTTTATAATAAACATGTGTAAAAGGTTTTAAAAGAAAAATCATGTGTAAAAGGTAGAAACTATTTTATCCTATTTTTTAATTTATTATTCAATTAAAATAAATAATGCATCAAACTATTCAGCTAATGTAACTATATGGTCAAGTTTGTTTTGTTTTTATTTTTAAGTTATTCAGATATTTTCTGTTTGTTTAGTTATATTTCTTCAAGTTTGGTATTTAATGCACCGACCCACTTTGTCAATCAGATTTGATGATTGAGGTGAGTGGGGTAGTGTAATGGCAATGGTGAAAGCAGAAAATTTTTTAGAGACGAAATTAAAATTTAATTTTTACGATAGTAAAAATATAATTTTATTATTTTAATAGTTTATATATTTATAATTTTTAAAGGAATAAATTAAATATTTATTATTTTTAAAAGGGCCAAAATGTAATTCTACATTTGTTAATTTAAAATTTTAAAAATTTTAAAAGGCCTGAATGATTTTTTTTTATTTTAACAAGGATGGGATCCCTACTAGCCTCCTAACTACGTTCTTGTATAATGGTCACTTCTCCTAATATTAATATCATCAGTTATTTTTGTTTTTTTTAAAAAAAACTTGTGAAAAACTCATGAAAAAAATAGTGACTCAGCTCATAAACCTTGTGTAAAATATGTAAATTATGTAAATTCATATAATACTTATAATTATTTTTTATATCTTATTTTAAAAACTATTTTCAAATAAACCCTAAAATCAAAACACCATGACAAAAATTCAAACAAGAAGTTGCATGAAATTTGAAGTTTCTGTCTCTTTAAAAAAAAAACAATATCCAAAACATAAAAATAAATTTTAAATTATTAACTTATTTTCACTATATAAATAAAAAAAATTATAAGGGGTAAACTATATCTAAGATCATTAAACTATTAATAAATTTACATTTTAATTGCTTAATTTTAAAAAGTTGCAAATTGGTCAGTAAACTGTTTGAAAGTTTTCTTTTAAGTCACTGAACTATTTGAAAGTTTTTATTTAAATCAATGAGTTGTTAAGGTTTTTTTTTTTTAAAGTTCGACTAGCGAACTCCATGCGATGACTTGGCAATTGATATAGTATATCAGTACCCATCGACGAGTAGAAGAACATACTTTAGATCCAAGATAATTTGACGATCAGTATAAGAGGTCGAAGAAAAAAGCTGATTGGATTTTAATTTACGGATTAATGACATTCAAAATTATTTCATGTAAAAAAAAAAAACTGAAAGAGAAGAGGATGTAAGCGGTGTGAATAGAGAAAGCCATACAACAACGATTTTAACAGTCATATGACTTAAATAAAAACTTTCGAATAATTCGATAACTATTTTATAACTTTTTAAAATCAAGTAATTAAAACGTAAATTTACTAATAATTCCGTGACTTTGATTGTAATTTACCTTAAAAGAAAGACAAAACATGGGCGAAAAAGAAGTTTGGTTTAGATCAACTGTTCCAAAACCTGCAAGCATACATATGAGAGAATACTATTGGATAAAGGGGAACAATGTGAGAAATGATATTTATTACATGCATTAAGAACACGTGGTAAACATGTTAAAAACAATCCATTACATGACATGTTTTTATAGATAAAGTCGGCAGCAAAGGGACAAGTTCAAAGCTAACATCAAATACTAGTCTAAAATATTTGTTTATTCGAATTAAATATTATAGAGTAGAATTCAGATATAATTTATCCTGAATCAAGTTAATTTTGGACAATGATTGTTAGAAGTGGACCAACTCATGGGTGGAGTAAGAAAATCGTGGAAATTAAATTTTAAATTTTAATAATTTATATTTTTTATAATTTTTAAAGTATTAAATTAAGTTATTATTATTTTTAGGGAGTTAAAGTGTAATTTTAACTCTATTAATTTAAAATTTTAAAATCTTTAAATGACCTAAATGGATAATTTTCTAATTTAGGGGGGCCAGGGTCTATCAGCCCCCTAGATACACTAGTGGACCGAAAAACGAATTTAGAACATTTTTTAAGAAGGTCGGAATCAAAATTATAAATTTTTGATAGGTTAAAATATTATTTTATCATGTATTAGTTTATGGTTTTGTCATTTTTTAAAACAACTAAATGGAATATTTTTTCATTTCGAGGCTAAGTGTAATTTTATTATATATAAAATTATAATTTAATAATTTTTAAGGGGATTGAATTATAATTTTTTATTTTTTGATCGATTTTTGAATAAGTTTATAATTTTTAATTTTAATAATTTATTTAATTGAAAATAAAACAATAATTGAAACCTGTCAAATCAATGGTTTGTTAGGCTCGACCGCCAATTTGATTTTTAAAATAATATTTTAGGTATGACTTATATGTGGAGGGATTTAAATCATTTATAATTTTAGATAAAACTCGAACATAATTTTAAGCACGAATAAATTTTGAACCCAAACACTCAACATGTTTAGGCTTTTCCAACGAAAATTTAAAAGGTATAATAATTTATTTAACTCTCTAAATTTACAAAAAATTCATTTTAGTCTTTTATTTAATTTTTTTGTCTTTTTTATCAAATCACGCAAAAATAGATGAAAAGGTTTTTTTTTTAAACTTTGATGAAATGACGTACACATGGATGACATGTTATCAAGGGGTGAGCATTCAACCAAATCGAATCAAATGAAAAAAAATTGAGTTAAATGAGTTGACGAATCCTATTTTATTATCCTAAATCGATTTGAAATTTTTTTGAATTGAGTTGAGTGAGATGAAATTCTAATCGAATCGAATATATTTATTAGAGTTAAATTAAAAAAATGAATTTGACTTCTTTTAGCTACTGTCACCCACTGTAATCAGTGCTCATGTTTACTCTTTTTGAATTAAGTGTAGAATTTTATTTTATTTTTGAATAATCTAATTATGAATATTTTTGAAACAATGCCTAAAACTATCCATAGCCCCTCCCCCAACTCATAAATAGAAGGATAATGCACTTCAGCACACTCAAACCCACGTCCTCTTGCATTGGCAACAACGCCCATGCCGATCAAGCTAAGATTCAATCGACAATTTGAATAAATTTTTTAAAATAATTATTAATTGAATATTATTTAATTATATTTTGAATCAAATTAATTAAAATTATCTCTAATCATATATATTAACAATGTGAATGAATTTTTAAATTTTTATTTAAAAAAAACTTAAAAAAATTAGTTTAAAGTTTTTTTTAGGTTAGTTTAAACATTTTTAAATGAATATATTTAATTATTATGAGAATATGGTAATACTACATTTAGAGAAAGTCATATAAATAGCATATCAATATATATGATACATATATTCTTTTATTTTTATATATTGGTGTATACATTATTTTTTATATATACAATAAATTTGTGCATCGTACTCGATAAAAAATAATAATAAATAAAATTGATTTTTTCAATTGACAATTTGCGATAGTACTTGGAACATTGGACCCTCAAATCAAATTAATAAGGATAAATTACACTAACAAATTATAAAATGGTTACTGAACAATTTAAAAGTGTTTTATTTAAGTCATTGGGTTATTTTCTTTTTGAAAGGTCCGACTAGTAAGCTCTAAGCGACGCTTTGACAAATGATATGACGAATTGGTATCCATCATCGAGTAGAAGAATATATTTTATATTCAAATCGATTTTAATTGGGCTCAAATGTTTAAAGCTTGGTAGTGAATACTTGTTTTGTTGTATTGCAGGTTTTTTATATTAGACTATGTTCTAAGATTGTTTGCTGTAATTTTGAATTTTTGGTTGTTGCTCTGTCCGTCTTAGACAACAGTGCAATTTGAATGAAGCAGAAAAAAAAAATAAATGTCAAAGATCAAAGAAGAAAATTATTTGGATTTTAATTTGCAGATCCATAACATTCAAAGTTATTTTATAAAAAAAATAGTTGAACGGTAAAAAAGAAAAGGAATGAGAATTTTCGATTAGTGTAGGCGGTGCGAATAATTTTTTATCCACGTTAACTTATTTTAAAATTATTTACGAAAATGAATTAATTTTTTGATTATTTACTATAAATAATTTTGAAAATGAGTCTTGCCGATATATTCTTATTGTTTTAAAATTTTAAAAATTTTAAACATTTTTAAAGGATGACATAATATAATTTTGAAGTGTTGCGTTTGTATATTTATGTCACTTCAGTATAAGAGTTATTGAAACTGAACTAAATTTGAATCGAGAATAAATTGGAATAACGTGATTCCCACTAATCACCCATCGAAGACCGTCGTTTTCTAGTTTTGCGCACGCGTTTTTCATGCAACAATGAAAATCAATTTTCTCGCGTGCCAAACAACAATCTCCCCCACAAGAAAAACTACATATAAATAACCTCATCATTTTCTCTTTCAAATCCCATAAATCTCTTCTTATTTTCTTTCCCATAAATCAAAATGAATCATTCAATTCCAAACCCTTCTTCTTCTTCTTCTTCTTCTTCTTCTTCTTCTTTATGGTTCAACTCCACATGCACTATTTTTTCCTTCATCTTCTTCACTTTTACTTTCTCATTTTCCCTCTTTTCATTATCAATCTTCATTTTAAGATTAAAACTATGGTGTAAATGTTCAACTTGCCAATCATTCCTCACTTCAAGTTGGTCCAAAGATTTCAATAACCTTTGTGATTGGTATACTCACCTTCTTTCAAAATCGCCGACGGGAACAATCCATATTCATATCCTTGGCAATATCATCACCGCCGATCCTAAAAACGTCGAACACATATTAAAAACAAAGTTCGAAAATTACCCAAAAGGAAAACCATTCTCGATTCTCCTCGGTGATTTACTCGGCAAAGGTATATTTAACGTCGATGGCGATTCCTGGAAATGTCAAAGAAAAATGGCTAGTCTTGAACTTGGTAGTGTTTCCATTAGAATGCATGCTTTTAATATCGTTAAATCGGAGATTCAAACTAGACTTATCCCTCTTTTAAACTCAGTTTCCGGTCAGGTTTTAGATTTACAAGATGTGTTTAGAAGGTTTTCTTTTGATAATATTTGTAAATTTTCATTCGGGTTTGATCCTTGCTGCCTTGAATTATCGTTGCCGATGCCGTCGTCGGAATTTGCGGAGGCTTTTGATTTGGCGTCGAAGTTATCGGCACAAAGAGGGTTGTCGCCGTCGTCTTTGATATGGAAAGTTAAAAGGGTATTGAATTTAGGGTCTGAAAAAGAGCTTAAAAGCGCCATTAAAATAGTGGATCAATTTGCTCAACGTATGATTAATCAACGACGGGAACTTGGTTTTTCCGACAAGAGTGATCTTTTGTCGAGATTTATGGCAACAATGATCGACGACGACAAGTATCTTCGTGACATTGTCGTTAGTTTCCTTTTGGCTGGACGTGATACGGTTGCTTCCGGTCTAACTAGTTTCTTCTGGTTATTATCTCAAAACCCGAAAGTCGAGTTCACCATTAGAGACGAACTCGAAAAGGTTACTGCCGGGTTTTCGCCGAGCAACGATCAAGATTTCGTAATGTTCGATCAAATGCGTGAAATGCATTATTTGCACGCGGCATTCTGCGAGAGCTTACGGTTGTTTCCGCCGGTTCAATTGGACTCGAAGTTCGCACAACACGACGACGTTTTGCCTGATTTTACTTTTGTAAGGAAAGGTACTAGGGTCACTTACCATCCCTACGCGATGGGTCGGATGGAACGGGTTTGGGGCTCCGATTGTCTTGAATTCAAACCGGAAAGATGGTTGAAAAACGGTATATATGTACCCGAAAACCCATACAAGTACCCTGTTTTTCAAGCCGGGTTAAGGGTTTGTTTAGGGAAGGAAATGGCATTAGTGGAGATGAAATGTGTGGTTCTAGCCATAATCAAACGGTTCAACATTCAGGTTGCTGATCCCAATCAAGCACCAAAGTTCGCCCCGGGTCTCACTGCCACCGTGAGAGGCGGCTTACCAGTTCTAGTCCAACGAAGGGAAGCTTAATTGCTAAGAGAATTCCTTCACAAACTGTTAGAATTGAATTAGGTCGGAACTCAGTAAATTTAGATTAATTTCATACAAATGTTTGATGCGAGTTCACCTATTAAATTCCAAAAAAAAAAATTAATATCAGTCAAATTTATTAATTCAATAGATTTAAATTCGAATATTATTATTATTATAAAATATTATATCATATAAAATTATAATTTCACGTCATTTTTATCTCTTTTCAATAAGAGAATAACAAATCAAATATTTTTTAAAAATTAACATGAAATTACAATTTTATATTATCAATTTCTAACTCCTAAAGCAATAGAGAAGGTTCACATGTTAATTCATAAAAAAATAGTAAATTAATTTGTAGACCAAGAATAATATGGGCAACCGCCCCCAGATTCGATGTATACTTTTTAATTTAAATATACTATTTATTTTCCTGTGACAAGGGGTAACATGCATGCTTTACCGACAAGTTCTTTAAAATAAACATAACAAGAAGCAAGAAAATGAATATACAAAAGCTTAAATAAAAGGTCAATAATTAATTAGTTCTTCAATTAAATTAAACAATTAATTAAGTCATCAAAAAATCAATTTTTGTGTAAGTCCTTCAGGTCGTGCCACATGGTAAATTTTGGCATTTTCTAAATATTATTTAAAAATTATAAAATTATAAAAAGTCTAGAATTTTGAAAAAAAAAATTCAAAATTAGAATTTTAAAAAATATCATTCCGATATAGCAACTTCATATTTACACTACTCCGTACCCTTTTAACTTTCACATATTTCTAATATATAAGAGATAAAAAAATAAATTATAATCAAAATTATAATAAAATATTTTCATAAAGCCCAGAATAAATTAAAAATCTTCATGAT
The DNA here is from genome assembly GCF_007990345.1 of Gossypium hirsutum. Classification (NCBI taxonomy): domain Eukaryota; kingdom Viridiplantae; phylum Streptophyta; class Magnoliopsida; order Malvales; family Malvaceae; genus Gossypium; species Gossypium hirsutum. Next base: position 679,347 of record NC_053431.1, read on the forward strand.
AAATATTTAAATCGACCAAATTAATTTTCACGAAATAAAGGATTCAGTTTATTTGATTCGAAATGATTTAATCTTTAATAATTTGTTGTTTCAAAAGATATATCTACAAAATGACAAGTAATATTAGTCGATATCTTAATATATAAGATAACCAAATTATATAAGAATCTTTGAAAAATAACATCGATATCTTTTTTCTAATAATAAACACGAGATTAATTCTACAAAATTTCAATAATAATTTTACAACTTTTGTACATTTAATAAAAGACAAAAAGAGACCAAACTTTAGACATTATATTTATGGTCTAGACCTAGACACGTCAATATACATAATATTTTCTATAAAGATACAAATTTGATTTTTTTTCCCTAAACCCATGTGCATAGTGGCAATATTTTAATTTTGTTCCAAACTATAAAGTTTTGATTATTTGTATATTTAAATAAATTAATCTATGAAAAGGTGAGACTAATATTTTTTAAAATCATATTTTATTTTTAATTAATCACGAGGCATATGGAAACATGAAATATCATGGAATTACGTGCATGGCAGCAAGGAATTTAAGATTCTTTAGCAGTTGACTGGTAAGATTAATGTATGTGTAGGAAGAAAGTCAGAAAATTTTTTTTTAGAGGTGTGGAAATAAAATTTTAGTTTTTATTAATTTATATATTTATGATTTTAAAGGATTAAATTAATTTTTTAGAATTTTAAGAAGTTAAAAGTGTAATTTTATTTTTATTAATTTAAAATTTTGAAAATTTCTAAAAAGTCTAAATAACAAATTTCTATTTTAAGGGGGTTGGGCTCCTGCCAACTCCCTTAGATTCGCCTCTGTGTATGTGTAGTATTATTTATAGATATATTTAAAATATTATATATAAAAAGTATTAAGATGATAATAATCATTTTGTCAATCTAGTTATAATTTCTAAGCATTAAATGGGAGTCCACATATAATGTGGAACATGTTTGAAGCACATGGATCAAATTATGAACTTATCAAAATTTATCTCATGGATAAATTGGATTTTATGTGTTATAAGAAATAGACAAATTCAGTAAAATTTTGAAGGTTTTTTTTAACACATAAGATTTAAGCTATCCATGTAATAGGCAATGACAAAGATCATATGGATTCTTCTAACCAAGGCCGAAGTTAATTCAGTCATATGGATATCTTGTTGAGCGTTAACCACCTCCAAATTGTCAATGTGAATGGAAACTTCCTTGCATCCTCCCTTTGAACAAAGGTCAAGCCATCTAAGATTCCTCACAGGTTCCATCAAAGACTGAATAAAAACCCAAATACCAATTATATCTAGCGATCCATTACTCATCTTGCTTATACACCACCCCTTCGACAGCAACCCACCTTGCATTCAACTTAACAACGCCATCAGTAAATAAGTGAAACTAAGTACCTATCAAATCAGAAACGCGATAAAACTTACAAAAAAAATCTTGTTTGAGCATTCCAAAATATTGTTTGACCAAACTTATCGAAGACTTGATGGTTTCAGTAGAGTTCCAAGAATTTTTTAAAAAAGTTATAGAAATAAATTTAAAATCTAAAAATGTATGAATGAAATTAACCCAAAAGAAAATCCAAAAAGTGGAATCTCACCATCTTTGTAGATCATTAATTCACACGACTCATGCTTTACTTAATTTTGACAAAAATGGTTCTTTTTAATCAATCTTTTAGACTTAATTTTGATTAAGGCTATACCATTTTTACATATGAAAATGGACCATTGGATCAATTCCCACCCGAAAAAAAGGAATTATATGCAAACTATATATTAGAAGAGACATTTAATAAACGTTTTCTTACCTTCAAACTAAAATACCTGCCTAACACTACCAAAACAACAGGCGGTTTTATTTTCGAACAAGCAAAAACTAGTCATGATTAAAGGTGGTTGTCGGTTTTAATATTTATATATTAGGGTGAGTTTAGAAAAAATACATTTATATATTTAGGTTAAATTACTATTTGGGATTCAACTCGGTAATAATTTTCACATTGGAGTTTGAACTCTTTTTTTATTCAAATTAGTCCTTAAACTTTGTAATTGTTTCTGACCTGAACTAGGCAATTATTCTCACATTCGGGTTGAACATTTTTTTATCCAAGTTAATTTGACAATTGTTCCTATATTAGGGGGTTTGGACTTGACAATTATTCTCACATAAGGGGCTAAACTTTAAGATTTTTAAGAAAATATCAGAGACTAAGTCAAACCAAAAAAAGTTTAAACTCTAATATAAAAACATATGTCAAGTTCAAAAAATAACTTGGATAAAAAAAATTCTGACTCTAATATGAAATCCTTCCATATATTTGTCATTCTTTTAGGATTTCTACGTGGTTTTAATATTTAATATTTGTCTTTTTAGGGTTTTTGGTTGCCTTACGTGGATTCCATCATGCAAAACCACTAAACCCTATCACCACCTTATGTATTATCTATTCATTCTTTGTCCATTTTGCCATATTAATTTGTAAAATTATAAATGGATAAAAAGGTTGTTTTGTTGTTTTTGGAATAATACTTTGAATTAAGTTTATTCACGTGGTTATTATTATAAAAATAAGATTGGTAGAGCTAAATTTGGTATATCACCTTCACATGTCACTCTCGAGCACCATATCATTAGGCGCATTTTTGCTATTAGTTATTCCTATTAGAAGGGCCTAGAGCCTCTTAATTATGATAGGATAACTACCGCTTCTAAAATCATTTTACATTGTTACATTATTATCTCTACAAAGGGATAATAATGTAATCCTTTCTCCAATAAAATATTTACACATGACATCCCGTGCATCTCATATAAAAATCATCTTACCTCAATAGAAGGGGCATACAGACAATTCTTATTCCCTTTCTACTCCTTAAACAATCGCTCTCTCTTCCTTTTTCCTCCTACGTACAATGACTCTCCACCCTTTAATGGTGAGCTGCCTTGCATCTTTATCGACTTCTCCCCTTTGTCGATTTTTGGTATCTATAAAACTAAAACATTTTATGCTAAAAATCTTTATTGAATTATTCATTTTTTAAAGCGACTAAAAATATAGTTATATATTAGTTTATCCAATGGGTGCGACCATTGCTTGTATTTTTTAGGTTAGAGAGGGCAACATGATGGAGTGGGGTTTTTTTTCCTAATATATTCATCCCTCAGATCAACTTAACTTTAACTTCAATATAATTTTATTCGCCCTAAACTTGACTGAGAAAACATATGATATATTCGATTTCTGTTTAACTCAATTTGATACGGTGACATTTCTTTTATATATAAATATATATTATCAAATATGATACGCCTACATTGAAATATTTATGTAATAAATTTATTAATAAATAAGAAATCATATCTTATATATAATATTTAAAATCGAATCTCTAAAAAAGAAAATGAAAATAATTCTACGTAGAGGGTGCTTATAATTTTTTCAATTTTTTTTAATAAATGCAATCTATTTTATTTCATGTATTTTAAACTTTAAAATAATAATAAATACAAATTGTTCATTTTTTATTATTAACAATAAACATATTTCAACGAAAATTATAATAAAATTATGAAATATTAATTTCCATAAGTTTTTAATTATAAATGAATAAATCCCAAAATTATAATGAACTATGCTTTAGCGTGCAATTGTATATATGAACTTTGATTTTGTGCAATTCTATAGATGAAATTTTGATTTGATCTAATTCTTGTAAATTATTAACACAATTATTGATATAACATCATTTTATATTTATAGATTGCATACATAAATAATTATATTTATCCAATATAAAAATAAATTGATGTATTTATTTCTTTAAATGTGTATGATTAAATCAAAATTAAAGTTTCAAATATACATTTGAACCATGATTAGAGTTTCACGGGTATAATTGCACCAAATTAAAGTTCATGTATACAATTGCACATTAAATTAAAGTTCATGTATAATTTTGAGATTTATCCCTTACAAATACTTCAATATTAAATTACATTTAATTTAATATTTACTTTTTTTATTTACTTTGATGAGTAAATGCATTTGTTGTGTAAATATTTCAATGTAAATGAAAAAAGGATTTATCTTTATAATAATGTTAAATAATTTTTTTTAAATATAATCTAACTCCATGAGTGGCATGGTTTAAAACTAGTATCAATAAATTATATATAAAAGGGCCTTCCTTCATCCACTTCTCTTTTTATTTTCTTTTTTCATTCAAAGATAAATAGTGAATTTTTAGTTTTAATCCTTATATTAATTTCATTTAATAAAGTCCTCTGCTTTCTTGTCCATAAAAGATATATGGTTAAATTTCAATTTTAATCAATTTACTATAATCATATGTGGGATTTACCCCTCATATATTAATTCCATTTGATTTGGTCCTTCCTTTTGTTGATATATGCTATTCTCTTTTTGTTTTCTTTACATTACGAGAAAATGTTAAATTTTAGTTTTAGCCTCTCTATCATGCAGGGATTTGAGATTTTGTAATGACCCAGTTTCCAGTGGTATTAGAAAAGGCAGTTTCGAAACCTTCTTTTCGTAAATTGAGTTTGTAAATATCTAGAGATATTTATAGAGTCATTATATTGTTGAATTAAAAATTCGTTAAGCAATTTAACCGAAATTGTGAGTAATTATGGGTCAAGGACTAAATTGTAAAAGTTTAATCACTATAGATTTTTAATTAGATTAAGACTTGGGGACTTAAATAGTAATTAACCAAAGGACCAAAATAGAAAATAGACATATTTTAGATATATGTTAGTGGACGGTGCATGTTAATTAGTTCATGTAATTAAGGTTTAAAATTAGCCAAAACCTAATTAATTAAACTAATTATCTTTTAATCAAGTAAATATATATAAGTGGAAGGAGAGATGAATTCATATTATCCAACCGTCCGAAAATTCAAAACAAAAAGAGGAGGATGCCATTGTAGGGTTTCAAGCTTTTTTACCTTAATTTCAAGTAAGTCCCTAGCCATTTTTCTTTTACTTTTATGGAAAGTGAATCATAGGAGCTTGATTTAGCTAGCCCATGTACTAATTTATAAAATTGTTAAAGTTTTATAAAGTTTCCACAGTTGAGAATTGAATGAATTAGGTTTTAAATTGTTAGAAATTAAGTTTAGTATATGAAAATGACTAAACTGTAAAGCTTAATTGTTAGTTTCGTACATCAGGGACCAAATTGAATAAAATAAAAAATATCATGAATTGTTTGTAAGGATAAAAAATAGATAAAAAATAGAGGGTCCCAAATGAGTTTTGGTGAAACTGGATTCTAATATGAGGCTCTAAATTGAAAGTTATGCTTGTCCCAATTTTAGTGACTAAATTAAATAAATTACAAAATATGTGAAATTTGTTATTTGATTCTGATTTGGCTGGAATTTGATAATGTGATATGCTTTATGTTTATTCATAGCTAATGAAAACATTGAATCGTCGAGAGGGAAAGGAAAAGCGAAAACGATCAATGAGTGGCGTACAAAATCTCAATTTGTACATTTATGATTTAAGGCCATTTTAATTGATTGCATTATTTGCATATGAGAGTATCAAGATGAGTATTTAGTGATAAATTGAACTACTGGTTTGAGCTTGAATATGAATTTTCGAAATAGAGGACTAAAGTGAATAAAATGTAAAACAACATGAATTAATTGAACTGTGATATGTGTTATGGAATTGAGTGAAAATATATATTGATGACATGAATTACATATGATATGTTAATGAATTGAGCCATGATAGTGAATATGTTTGATAAATGGTAATTTTACTAAATTGTAATGAGTTGAATATAGTACCCTATTAGCTGTTTGGGTTGTGTCGAATATAGTTGGCATACCATAAGGTTGAATTGAGTACGAGATTATGCACTTATGCACTAGGATGCACTTCATGTGCCAAATTTGTGCACCAGGATGCGCTTCGTGCACTAGTATGCACATACGTGCCAGTTTACCTTATTTCAGTTTATTTGTTGATGCATTTCGGTGATAGTTTGGTGTGTTGGTTGGACGATCTGAGTATCCTTCCGGCTCCAAGTCAAGTTAATAACTGTTATAAATCACAAGTTAGTAAATAATTCGGATAAGGTAACATGATATACTATTAAGCCAAACTTGTAGCTATGTGAATTGAAATAAAGAAGATATGCGGTTATATTGTGATTTAGCTAAAAATGAGCCTTGTTGGCCAAAATGAATATGAAGGAGTTGTTAGACTCCAGAATCGGTTCGAATGGTATAAATACTAAAGCAAAAGAAATGAATGTCTTGGTACATGAATGATATGATTCTATTACCATATTGTGTAACGCATAAATGAGTGCTTGATCATGGAACGGTATGGAATTAGTATGAACTGAATGAGTGCTAATGCTTAAATAAGTGGTTGATTTTAGTCTTTTAGCATGTACCTAGGAATTTTAGGCTAAAGGTCTCAAATGTTTAAGTTGCACATGAAATGGTCTTTTGTTAATGATTTGAACTTGTGTTTGAATGGATTTGAGTTGGTTTTGGATATATGAATTGGTTGTATGAGAATGTATATAAGTGATTTTAGGTCCCTTTTAACTTGTAACATGTTGGTTTTGGAAGAAATAGACTGTCATGTCGCGATGACGAACCTCTAACGTCGCGACGAGAAACAGAACAAGGTCCATGCAGCGATGTCGTTGATTTGAGGTCATGATGGGCCCTAAATAGAGTCACGTCACGATGAGAAAACCCTAAAGTTGCGACATCGGCTCAAAACTTTGTATTCTTTATATTTTGGTTTATATCGACCTCAGATTGGAAAACAAGCTTTAGCAAGCTTGTATAAGACTCAGAATTGATTATATAACATTTAATATGTATGAATTACTTGTAATTAAATGTATATTGATCATTGAATTGAATGTTACAATTGCAGTTGCTTTGGCAACAAATGTGACACATTGTAGCTCGGACTCGACGATTGGGTCGAGTGTCGGGTTGTTACAAATTTAATCTCTATACTTTAATTTCTAATATAATTTGGTCTTTATTTTTTATAATGTTATTAGTTAGTCCAAATAGTTAATATTGTTAAATTTTTTTTAAAATTTTCGTGGTTATATATAATTTGAATGCTCTAAAGATCTTAGAGACTGACACATCTTTCAGGTTTGCATTGCCTTTTTTTGACATTAAAAACAATGGCCAAATTTCAATTTTGGACCCTATACCATGTTGAAACTTGGATTAAATACATGTACTTTGATTTTTGACATAATTTAGTCTCTTTATTTTTACGATGCCATTACTTAGTCTAAAAAAAATTTTAAAATCTACAACAATGAATTTAATAGAAAAAATTTAATGACGATAATAAGGGGACCTGAATTTGTAAATTTGAAAAATAACGAGACTAAATTTCTAAAAGTAAAAGTGGATGAGCTAAATTTTAAATATAAGTGGATGAGCTAAATTTTAAATATACGAAATGTATAGAGACTTAAAGCATATTTTAACATTTAAGTTTTTACTCTATAATTTGACACAAATAAATATTTAACGTAGTTAATTATATTATTGAGCTATTCTATTAATATAAATGGTAATTAAAATAAATTAAAAATAATTTATAGGTTTAAGGCTACATTATAGTCATGGGTTTGAAATGAAACTAAATGCTTTTCATATTTTGTTTCCACTAATAAAGAATGCAATAAATGTGACACAAAATTATTTCTTTAATTGGTTCTATAGAAATTGCTTAGCTTTTTCTTGTCCCTTTCACAATTTGGGAATTATTTTTATTGTTTCACAATTTTTGGAATTTTGTTGAAATGAGAATTACATAAATTTTCACATGTTATATTGTGAAATAATGTTATTCTCCTTCTAGAAGAGAAGAAAAAAATTCAAACTTTATTGAAAACGGGCTTAAATTAATTGGTTGAATCGAAAATTGATAGATTCAATGATTCAATTAGAGTCATAAAATCAAAAAATTGAAATTATAAAAAAAAATCAATAATTAGTCGTGAACAAGTAATTAATTAATTAGAAATTTTTTTACAAAATAATATGTTTATTTTCTTAGTGCTTTGACTTTTGACCTGTAAATTTAAGTTAAAATTAATGATGGGTTCCGGATTTCATATGCTATAAAAATTGTAAGAATGAAATGCATATATTATAAATAAATTAAAATTTTCAAATTAATAAATTATTTAGGGATTTCGAATTCACTATAAACAATCATCTAACAAATCGTAGATTTAAGAAATAATCATGAATACTACTCTTGTATGTGTATTATTTTTTAAAGGTTTAATATAATATTTGACATCCGAACTTGACATTTTTTTAATTTGGTATCTAAGCTTTTTTCGTTTTTACTAATTTGTATTTAAATTTGTCAAATGCTATAAAAATTACCCCCAACATTAGCGGTGTTAGTTTTTATTTTATTTTATTAAGGGATAGAAAAATCTAATGTATGATCGGCATATGGCAAATAATATGAAATTCAATGGCAAAAATGATTACATTTATTTGAAGTTCCCTCCGTTTCACTAAGAAATATGCTTACATTTAACTTTTCATTAGGGTTAAGAATTATTCGATAGAGACATCATGCTTAAAGCATGACTTAGTCTTCACAAAGACCTCAATTTCAAAAAAAACTTTGTTAGTATCAAAGGAAGTCCGTGTCTAAAAATTATGCTTTGAGATATGCTTAACGAATGGATATTAAAAAAAAATGAGCTTCAAAACACAAAATAAAAGAATCTCATTACGTAAAATTAAAAAATTGAATTAAAATTAATTAAACATTTAAATAAAAAGAAGAAAATAAATTCTAAGTCGTCTTCCACTTGTCCATAATAAATTGATTGTTTTATATTTTTTCGGGAGACCTAAGTAGAGCACTCTTGACTTTGTAATGTTTGTGTTAGATTCGGAAAAAAATATAAAATTAACACATTTGAACCCCTTTAATTGTAGAAAATTACTTCTAAAGTATATTCAAATTCCTAATTTGGTACCTAAAGTATGCCCAGTTATATTTTTTAGTCCATTTTTGACAAACGTTAAAAAAATATTCTTGTAGCCAATCACAAAACACTACATGACACAAATATTTTCTTTTATTAAATGTATATACACATTAAAAAAATTAAAATGAAAATAAATATATAAAAATTCAAAAAGTATATATAAAATCTAGAAAAAATATAAAATAAAAATTACAAAAATTATGATAATTGAAAAGAATTTATTTGAATTTAATAATATTATTACAAAAAATGTAAAAAATTGTAAAAGAAAACTACAAAAAAAGGTTTAAAATTCTTTTTATATAAATTCTAAAATATATAATTCTAAAATTCTCAAAAAGGTATTTAAATTTCAAGTAATTGCAAAAAAAAATTGAAATTTAATTACCTTTGTTAATTTTTATAACATTTTTCAGTTTTTATTAAGTAAATGCAAAGGTATTTTGTTACTTTTGAAATTTAATACGTTAGATTAAAGAATAAATTAGTCTTTCTATTAAAAATTCCATCAATCTCTATTGTTAAAAAATAGCTCCTATACGTTAGCATGAAGTACACGTAGCATTCCACGTAGAACTATCTAATTATTCCATCAAACATATCTGTAAGGCCCAAATTTTGCCCGGGGCCCAATAAACCAAATAAATAAATACAATACCTAATTACAGCCCAAATATTAAAACCCTAAAAGCCCAATTAGCCCACAACCTTAACTAATTTTCAGTAAAAAAAAAAAGAAAAAAAAACCTAGCCACCTCCACTTGCTTCACTTACACCTGCAAAAGTCAAAAGAAGAAAAAACAAAAAAAGGGACAGAAAAGAAGCAAGAAAACAAGGAAATAGATAGCAAATCCATGGTATTTCGGCTACAAAGCCTGAAATCCCGGATTTATTTTGGGTACAAAAACAAGAATATTGTAAAAAGGGGGGGTTTGATAAAAAAAAGTATAATCTCTCTGAAGATTTTTCTTAAAAAAAAACAACAAGCAATACAAAAAAAAAAAGATAATAACAAAGCCATAAAAAAAAAGAAGTGCAAACCGGCTTAAGGTTTTTTTCTTTTCTTTTTTATTTTATTATTTGAATCCATCTCTTCTCATTCATATATTAAAATATATCAAGATATATATATAAGAAATATAAAAAAAAACCTTTTTGAAATTTCTGGCCACCGTGCGCGGTGGCCGACGACAGCGGATGGAGGCGGCGGATGGCGGCGAACGGAGCCGGAGTTTGGTCGGAGTGAGAAGGCCTTGAGAGAGTTTGAGAGAAAGGGGTTAGTTTTTTTTTATGAAATGGGAAAAATGAGTTTTTTTTTAGGAATTTTGACTTATATAGCCCCATCAAAACGACGTCGTTTTGGGTTTAAGCCACTAATGCCAAAACGACGTCGTTCTGGCTCTTAACCCATGGTCGACCCGCGACCCGACCCGCTCCAACTTCAGGATCTGCGTGTTTTCATTGGAGGGGCTATTTGCGCGTTTAGCCCCTCTGCTTTTTATTACTTTGCAATTAAATTATTTTTTATTTTTAATTTGACACCAAAATTTGTCGCAATTTTCAATTTAATCCTAGCTGATGCTGTGTATTTTATAAAGGGGGTTATTGCAATTTAGGCCCTCTGTTGTTTCACGCGCATTTAAATAGGCCCTTTTCTTTCTTTTTTTTAAATTTGCCCCAAAACTTCATTTTTATTTTGAATTTAGTCTCTTTTTTAATTTAAGTTGATTTTTCATATTATATTTGCTACTTTAATTTTTAATATTAGTTCAAATAATATTATATATATGCTTTTAAATACACTCTTTTATTTTCTTTTATTATAAATATTATTATTTTATTTTCTTTACGTTATTATTATATTGTATCGTTTTTTTATCATATCATTATTATTTTTCATGTACACATTATTTTCATGATTATTAATGTGTTTATTTTTACTACTATTATTGTATTTATTATTAGTATTAGTATTATAATTACTATTATCATACTTATATGTGTATATATTTATATGTAAAGTTATCAATGGTTATTTTAATATTATCATCATCTTAATATTAATATTAATATGTACTTATTTTTAACATATATATATATGTATGTATATTGTTGACACCATTTTTTGATGAAAACGGGGTCAACTGGGTTTTGAAAAATGAAACGGGAGTCGCCACCAATCCTTTTTCATGAGGTGTGATTGGATCACCTCAAAAAGTGGTTGTTTTTAATAAACGATTTGATTTTATTAAAACAACAAGTTTGGTCCACGAAATTCAAAAAAACGGGTTCGGGAGTCAGTTACGTACGAGGAAGGATTAGCACCCTCGTAACGCCCAAAATTGGTACCTAGTTGATTAGTTAATGTCTTAATGTCAAAGGTTAAAAACTTTGAAGAATTTTAAAAAAAATACGATCCTTGTATTAAAACGTTGAAAATTTTCAAGAAAAGGAGGGTATTTCACGTTATTCGAGAAAGAGAATCATTTCCAGTAAGGAGGACACAATGTCTCGAATTCCCGATACGCGAATGAAAAGTGCTTATTTGGAAAATATTTAATTATCTTGGATTAAAAAGGGATCACAACCAGTAAGTTAGGACACGATCCTTTTTAATTCCCGATATTAAAAAAAAATTCGTGTAATAAAGTTTAAAAGAATATTCAATTGTTTAAATCAAATGAAGAAATCGCAACCCAATACGTTAGGGCACAATTTATCAAAATATTGAACACTGAATATTACATTTATTTCGAAAAATTCTCGTTTCGAGAAAGCAACATGTCACATCCAATGCGTTAGGACACAACGTATTGAATTCTTGATAACGAGCTTGTTATCATTTTTGAAGAGTAGTCTCGATTATTTAAGTTCAACGAAGAAAGTCGGAACCCAATACGTTAGGGCTCGATTCTCTCGAAGATACAAAATATCGAATATTACTTATATCTTTTTTTTAAATTTCTTTTTTTGAAATCTAAATAGAAATGGGCATAATGGAATGATGATGATGTAAGCAAAATAATCTCGAGGAAAACAAAATATAAGTAAATAATAAATTATATATATAAATAAAATCAATCACGTATATACAATAATAAACCAATATAAAGCATAATAAATAATAATAATAATGGACATACAAATAAATAAATAAATGAAGAAAATAAATAAAAGATATGTATATGGATTATAAAAAATAAAAGCATAAACATTTACATATATAGGTATATAGATTATAAAATAATATGTATATATATATAATATAAGTATATACGTTATATAAAAAGGTGTGTATGCACATAAATTTATAAAAATATGAAAAATATATGTATGTATGTATTTCAAAATTATTAAATATAAAAGTTTATGTAAGTATGTATATGCACGTATATGTATATAAAAAATATATAAAAATTATAAAATATAAAATATATATAAGTATGTATATATATAAATGAGGAAATAATAATAATAATATAATATTAAGAAAATAAACAAAATAACAAAAGGACTAAGTTAAAAATTTAACAAAATTCGGGTCAAATCGCAAATAAATAAAAAGGGAGGGATAATTCTGAACACGCGCGAGACATGGAGGGACTAAAGATGAAATTTGTCCTTCGCCTTTAAAACGACGTAGTTTCAGAAGGGACTACATTGAAAACGCAATAAAATTTCGGGTAAAATTCAAAAGATTAAAAAAACCTAATGTTAAAAGCATTAAAAAGCGGGAGGGCTAAACGCGCAATTAGCCCTTCCGTTAAAACACGCGGATCCCCCAAGGCAGACGGGTCGGGTCTCGGGTTTTAGGTTTGTTGTAATGGGTAAATTTGGGTAGATTGGGCTGAAATGGGTTAGGTCAAAATGGGCCTGTACAGCTGCCTCTCTTTGCTCGTTGTCGTGTAACGATAATAGAGCAAAGACTAAGAAAGGCCCATTTTGCCCGATCTCGCCATATCTTGACTTCTTCTGGCGCTTCCCTTCAAGTAGCTTTATTCCAATCCACTGTGTCTTGTCGCGTCGACCCACTCCACTGTAACTTCCAAAAGACAAAACTTGTAGCTTCAATCCACTCTATTGTAGCTTCAGGGAGTAAGGTCCATCATTTTGACCCGCTCCACTGCAACTTCAGGGGGATGAGATTCGTGACTTCAACCTGCCTTACTGCAACTTCAGAGAGACAAGGTTTGTGACTTCGCTTCCATCTATTCTACTACAACTTTAGGGGAATAAGATTAGACATGATAAGAATCACTATCTTCTGTCCGCTCCGCTACAACTTTAGGGAGACACGCCTTATTGTTTTCAGTCTGTTCCACTGCATCTTCAGGGAAATAAGACTTGATGCGATCTACTCTGCTGTAACCTCAGAGAGATAAGATCCTTTAATCCGCTCCACTGTAACTTCAGGGAGATAGGATAGTGTCTTCGATCTGCTCCGCTGTAATCTCAGGGAGATAAGATCTCTTATTTTAATCCGCTCCACTGTAACTTCAGGGAGATAGGATAGTGTCTTCGATCTGCTCCGCTGTAATCTCAGGGAGATAAGATCTCTGGCTTCAATCTGCTCCACTGTAACCTCAGGGATATAAGATCTGAAATTCTTTGGTCTGTTCCACTGTAATCTCAGGGAGATAAGACCTGATGTGATCTTCTCTACTGTAACTTCAGAGAGATAAGATCCTTTATTTTAATCCACTCCACTGTAATCTCAGGGAGATAGGATTACTAGCTTCAATCTGCCCCACTGTAATTTCAGGGAGATAAGATCTGAAATTCTTTGATCTGCTTCGCCGTCATAGGCAAGATCTGATGTCTTTATTGATCTGTTCTCTGGGGAACATGACCTGTACAATGAACCTGATTATGCCTAATGATTAGAATGGTATGATCTAAATGAATAAAATGCTCCTAACAAGACATGTGTGAATGGTGTTTGCATGAATGCAAAATTTTATTTTTCCGAGAACGATCCCGCTTAGGTTGTCATTACTCGAAGTTTATTAAGGCTTTGTGACTGTTGTGCTACAACGCCTTCTCGCTTGACTGATTTTTCTGAAGAAACATTTAGCCAGACTGTCCCCATTGTAAACCTCAACGTTATATCCACTGGGACGCCAAAATTTGTACCATCATTTTCTCACAGTAATTTAAGGGTAGAAATATGTGGCTTTTCCTCTGTCCTCTTTTATCACAATTCGGGGATATAGGATCTGAACCGTTCTGGTTTCCTACACCATTCTCAAGGTGTCGTACCAAAGTCTTATGCGCAAGTGAAGGCTCTCTTCTCCGAGGTAACCTCTTCCTATTACTTGATGATCATTGCTTGCTTGTTCATTTAAGCTTTGTAATTAACACGACAGCTTGTCATTTTGTTTAATCAATGTTTAGACAAACAAAATCTGAAAGGATAGTCTTTAACTTAGACTCTTCCTTCTTAGATTTCCAACCTTTAAAATTGGTGTGTTCTAAACATTAGTCCTGTTTCAGGTTCCTATATTATTTAGAACTTTTCAGAGTAATATGCAAAACTTCTTTCCTGAAAGTTTTATTAGTTCGTTAATCAATATTCCTGTGCAACATGTTTGCAAAAAGATCATAACAATGGATAAGAATAAAGCTAGTTCTGATCATAACTCAAATAAAACATCAAAGATGGCGAAAGAAAGGTAACAAAGAAGTGGATTGAGAATGTGCGTTTTCACAAAAGGAAAGGAAGAAAGAAAGAAAATAAAAGAATGTATTTTCAAGAATACACATGAGAACTAGGTGCCCCAATTATCGCAGCTTGAGTTTCTCTGTACAAACTTTCCGAAGACCCTTCTGAGTTTGACATGTGTTCAGGAGATCTGCAATACTCTGTCAATGTTTCAAGACGTTGCATATCTTTCCTTATTGGTAAAGCAAGATCATCATATGCCCCTGATCAAAATTTGATCCGCTCAAGTCCTGATGTTCCAATCCTGCCCAATACTTGAGTCGCCCTTTTCCGGGTTTTCGACTCAAGCCCTCTTTGGTCTCAAAGTGCCCTTTACGGGTTTTCACCTTAGCCTCTCCAAAGTTTTTTTTTTTTAGGAAGCAAAGCGCCCTTCACGGGTTTTCACTTTGGTTCCGCTTTCTTTCAAGTGAAGTATTTCTTGACGGAGTCTGCGTTTACAGGATTTGGTAAACTTTTGCCATCCATCTCGCATAGGATCAAAGCTCCACCAGAAAAGGCCTTCTTTATAACATAAGGGCCTTCCCAATTTGGCATCCATTTTCCTCTATAATCTTTTTGCATAGGAAGAATCTTTTTTAGTACCAAGTCCTCTTCTCGAAATTCTCGGGGGCGAACCTTTTTATTATAGGCTCGCATCATTCGTTTCTGGTACATTTGCCCATGGTGAATAGCTCTTAGCCTCTTTTCTTCTATTAGGTTCAACTGATCGTACCGAGATTGGATCCAATCGGCTTTATCCAACTGTAGCTCAGATAACACCCGTAGAGAAGGGATTTCAACTTCAATGGGTAATACTGCCTCCATTCCATAAACCAGAGAAAAAGGCGTTGCCCCAGTAGAAGTTCTAACAGATGTTCGATAGGCAAGGAGAGCAAATGATAATTTCTCATGCCAATCCTTGTAGGTTTCAGTCATTTTCCCCACAATCCTTTTAATGTTTTTATTGGCCGCCTCCACTGCACCATTCATTTTGGGACGATACGGCGATGAGTTATGATGCTTAATTTTAAATTTGCTACAAACTTCAGCTATTGTGCTATTATTCAAGTTCATCGCATTGTCGGATATGATCCTCTCAGGCATTCCATATCGACAAATGATCTCCTTCTTCAAGAATTTGCTGACTACTGCTTTCGTGACATTTGCATATGAAGCAGCTTCCACCCACTTGGTAAAGTAATCAATTACTACGAAGATGAAGCGATGCCCATTAGAAGCCTTTGGTGATATTGGCCCAATAACATCCATACCCTACATGGAAAACGGCCAAGGAGAGGTCATGACGTGAAGAGGTGAAGGAGGCGCGTGTATTTTGTCTCCGTAAATTTGGCATTTGTGGCACTTCCTGGCATGATCAATACAATCTCCTTCCATGGTGGGCCAATAGTACCCAAATCTCATGATCTGTCTGGCCATCGTGAAACCACTGGCGTGCGTCCCACAAATACCCTCATGGACTTCCTCCAAAATTTTCTTGGCTTCCACAGCATCCACACATCTTAACAGTACTTGATCCTTCCTTCTTTTATATAACACTTCTCCATCTAAGATATATTCAATGGCTATCTTTCTCAGAGTTCTTTTGTCATTCTCTGTCGCTTGATCAGGGTATTCCCGATTCTTCACATATTGTAGGATACTCTGATACCAAGGACAATCATCTTTTCCCTCCTCCTCAATATTGCAACAATTAGCCGGGGTCTCAGAGATACTCATCTGAACAGGCCTCATTGCCTCAAGTCTATTCACCTGAATCATCGAAGCTAGAGTAGCTAATGCATCAGCCATTTGGTTTTCCTCCCGTGGGAGGTAATAAAAGGTGATATCATCAAACTCCTCAGCCAATTCAAGAACTAGTTTTCTATAACCGATTAGCTTAGGATCTCTAGTCTCCCACTCCCCTTTGAGTTGGTATATCACCAACGCTGAATCCCCGTATACTCTCAGTACTTTGATGTTCCGTTCAATGGCTGCACGAATGCCCATAATACATGCTTCATATTCTGCCATGTTATTTGTACAATCGAAGTCCAACTTACTAGCAACAGGATAATTATCTCCGCTTGGGGATACCAAAACTGCCCCAACTCCATTACCCGTAGCATTTGAAGCTCCATCAAAATTTAACTTCCATACGTGATCCATTTGAGGATTTTCTTCAGTATTCGCCATATACATCAAGTCCTCGTTTGGAAAATCGAAATTCAAAGATTCATAGTCCTCCAAGGCTCTACTAGCTAGGAAATCGGCTATTGCACTTCCCTTTATGGCCTTCTGACTGACATATACTATATCAAATTCTGAGAGCAAGATCTGCCATCTAGCCATTCTCCCGTTCAAAGCAGTCAATTCCATCATATATTTTAAAGGATCTAACTTTGAAATCAACCAAGTCGTGTGATACAACATATACTGCCTCAGTCTTCGGGTTGCCCAGATTAGAGCACAACACAACTTCTCAATTGATGAGTACCTCATTTTGCAATCGGTAAATTTCTTACTGAGATAGTATATTGCCCTTTCTTTCTTTCCCGTCTCATCATGTTGGCCCAATACGCATCCCATGGAATTCTCCAACACTGTTAGATACAATATCAATGGCCTATCTGGACTTGGAGGTGATAAGACTGGAGTATTAGCCAAGTACTGCTTTATCTTATCGAAAGCCCTCTGACACTCTTCATCCCATTCGCCCGGATTATGTTTCTTTAAGAGCCGGAATACTGGATCACATTTCTCTGTCAGTTGTGAGATGAACCGAGCGATGTAATTCAGCCTCCCTAGAAAACCTCGAACCTCCTTCTGAGTGCGCGGGGAGGTAAATATCGTATTGCCTTTACTTTGTCTGGGTCAACCTCGATCCTCTTTTTGCTAACTATGAAGCCTAATAACTTCCCTGATCTGGCTCCAAACGTGTATTTGGCCGGGTTAAGCTTGAGCTGAAATTTCTTTAATCTCAAAAATAACCTTTTCAAGACCTGAACATTCTCTTCTTCCGTTCTAGACTTCGCGATCATATCGTCAACATAGACTTCGATCTCCTTGTGCATCATGTCGTGAAATAAAGTCACCATAGCTCTTTGATACGTTGCTCCCGCATTCTTCAATCCGAAGGGCATTACCTTGTAACAGAATGTTCCCCATAAGGTAATGAATGTGGTTTTCCTCATGTCTCCAGGATGCATCTTTATTTGATTGTATCCAGAGAAACCGTCCATGAAAGAAAACAATGAATAGCCCGCCGTGTTATCTACCAAAGTATCAATGTGAGGCAGTGGAAAGTTGTCCTTTGGACTAGCCTTGTTTAAATCCCTATAATCCACACACATTCGTACCTTTCCATCTTTTTGGGAATAGGGACGATGTTGGCTACCCAATCCGAATACTTGACCTCTTGTAAGAAACCAGCGTCGAATTGTCTTTTGACTTCTTCTCTTATTTTCAACACAATGTCAGGTCTCATTCTCCTAAGCTTCTGTTGAACGGGTTTACAATCCTCCTTTATGGGCAGACGATGCACCACAATGTTAGTACTTAGCCCAGGCATATCTTGGTACGACCACGCGAAAACATCCTTGAACTCTCGGAGCAAATTAATGAGGTCTTGCCTTGTCTTTGCGGTGATTTCAGTTCCAATTTTCACCTCCTTTCCATCCTCTAGGCTCACTATTTCTAACGATTCCCTATGAGGTAGGATATGCTTATCCTCTTGTTCCATCATTCTTAACAAGTCCGGAGATGCATCATAATCTTCGTCATTTTCAAAGTCGTGGGATCCCTCTGAACACACTTCTTGCTCAAAAATAGGCTCCGCGTTTGAGGCAGCGTCACTCATGTCATTGATATCTGAAGACCTATGTGGGCAGATCAAAGAATATACCAAGAATATAAATTTATGAATATGTTTGTGCAAAAGAATTACAAATGAAAGAATTATTTGCAAGACAATCAACCAAATGAAAAATATGAAAGGAAAAAAAAATGACTGATCAAGATGAACGTTGACACGTATTTCATTAAAATAATGATATTTAGGCCCAATGCCTATTTCACAAAAAATTTCATATTGTTTCTAGGTCAACAAACAACAGGAATATTTTGAGCATTACTCTGAATAAGCCCTAAAGACTACAGGGATTTCTTCAGCAGTCCAATTGTTTAGCTCGCTTCCAGGCTCATAAGGGCAGATCTCCAACAAAGCCCTCCTTTCCGTTGCTTCTATGGCGTTGGTATAAACATTTTCCAACATTCCTCCCATACCGCTACCGGACACTCCACATTCAGAATGAATAAATCCTCCCGACACAAAAGATGCAGATATGTGGGGAAAGGTTAAAGGCTCACACTTAGCTTCATGTCCATTCAAACGCGCCCTTCTTCTCTCTTGTCTCTTCTCTACTTCTTTCTTCTTCTGTTTCATGTCTGGCTTGTACCCTAAACCAAATCTATCAAACTTTTCCTTCGGCATTGGTGCCTCAATCCTTCCCTGAAGATATTTTCCCAATCCTTTCCCGGGTAAGGCTCCTCTTCCTACCATCAATCACAATCCCATCTCAGTGGTCCTGGATATTTTCGGTACTGGAATTCTATTTCCCTCCGCAATAAACATCGCGTTCACAAATTCTAACGACCGAAAAGAACATTCTAGTGCCTCATCGTTGATGTCCACATAAGGTGCATCGCTAGTCATCATTGCGATAATATCCTCCTCTGCATCTATTGTTACCAACCGATCCTCCGATACCAACTTCACCTTCTGATGTAATGATGAAGGTACTGCCCCTGCTGAGTGTATCCACGGTCTCCCCAATAGACAGTTGTAGGAGGGTTTAATATCCATTACCAAGAAATCCACCTCATAATTGACTGGGCCAATCCTTAATGGTACCTCAATTCTCCCCATAACCTCCTTTTTTGTTCCATCAAATGCTCTTACTATGCTTTGGCATGCTTTCATGTGCGAACTGTCTATTGGTAATCGACTAAGAGTGGACAAAGGCAATACATTTAGTGCAGATCCATTATCAACCAAGGCCCCCGGGAGTGTGTATCCTTTGCACCGGACAGTAACATGCAGGGCTTTAGTAGAACCTCTTCCTCCGGATGGTATTTCATCATCACTGAAGAAGATAAAATTGTCAGCACCAATATTGTTGATCAGCCGATCCAGCTTGTTTACCGAAATATCGTCAGCCACATATGTTTCGTTTAGCACATTTAATAGTGCATTCCGATGTACTTCTGAGTTTAAGAGTAAAGCTAATACAGAAATGCGGGCTGGCTGTTTGTGCAGTTGCTCCACAACACTGTATTCACTGTGTTTCAAAAACTTCAAAAACTCCTTTGCCTCCTCTTCTTTTATTGGTTCATTTACCAATGGTTCAACTTCTACTGCTTTCCCTTTCCTCTGTTCTTTCTTCCAATTCTCTTCCCTGGACGACTCTGCTTGAGCGTCATATCTTTTTCCATTGCGCGTGTAAGAACCTATTTCCTGATTTCTTTCTGCTTCTTTTCCCAAAATGGTCACATTACACCCGTAATTCCACGGCACCATTTTGTTATCCCTATAAGAGAAATTTGATGGTTTCTGGATTACAATTTTCGGTGTTACCTGAGCCCTAACCTCATTACCCTTAGGGCGTGAGATAATGACCACAGGATGATTTGGAGCCTTTGTTCCCAACTCTGTCGCGCATATGCTCCTCATTTCTTTCGCATCTTCGTAAAACCTCATCTCCTTGTTATCCATCATGCTTTGAACCAAAGCCTTAAATCCTTCACATTCTTGGATTTCGTGCCCTGTTTTATGGTGAAATTCACAATAATTTCCCATCTCATGCCCTTCCTCAGAATCTGAAATAACCAAACCTCTTTTCGCCATTTCTTTCCAGACCCGTTTCAATGGAGTTTTTACTTCAGCAATGTCAGTCTTGACTTCTTCTCCCGTACCTTCGCTAACCATATTCACCCCTTTATCTGCGTGATTAGGTAACGGATTCTTTGCGTTAGGTGAGTCGTCAAGTTTGACGACACCCAAATTGATAAGTCCTTCTACTACCTTCTTGAAGGCAGTACAATTTTCTATCGAGTGCCCAGAAATTCCCGCATAATAATCACATTGCGCATTCATATCATACCATTTTGGATACGGGGGTTGTAGAGGACTCAAGTAACGAGGAGCAACAACATGTGCATCGAATAAAGTCTGATACAACTCCTTGTATGACATCGGGATTGGCGTGAATTGGGGCTTTTCAGTAGTTTGCCTAGCTCCCGACTCTTGTCTTGATGATCCCTGTTGATTAGCAACCACTTTCTTTGGTTGATTCACGGTAATTGACCTACCATAAGCATTCACATTATTCACTTCATTTTCTCTTTTCCTCAGGGGTGCCCTCCTATTATTTTCTCCTCCATCTATTTTTCCACTTTTAATGGCATGCTCAATCATTTCACCATTCATGATTATATCCGAGAAATTTTTTGAAGCGCTTCCCAACATGTAAGTGATGAACGGGGCTTTCAAAGTATTAATGAAAAGCGTCGTCATCTCTTTTTCCAAAAGCGGTGGTTGCACCTGAACCTCCACCTCTCGCCACCTCTGCGCATATTGTCTGAAGCTTTCGTTCGATTTCTTCTCTAAATTTTGCAGAGTTATCCTGTCAGGCATCATTTCTGAGACATGATTGTATTGTCTCAGGAAAGCCTGTGCTAAATCCCTCCAAGTAGCAATTTTAGCTCGGCTCAGCTGATTGTACCACTTTGACGCCGCTCCCGTAAGACTTTCCTGAAAGCAATGTATTAATAATTGATCATTATTAATATGCCCCGTCATTCTTCTACAAAACATAGTAATATGGGATCCTAGGCAACTAGTCCCGTTGTATTTCTCAAATTCCGGCATCTTAAATTTGTAAGGGAGCACCAAGTCCGGAACCAAGCTCAGATCCTTTGCATCTATTCCATAGCTTTCGATGCTTTCTATTGCCCTAAACTTCTCTTCTATCCATTTCCATTTCTCCTCAAATTGTTTTGGAAATTCCTCCTTCGCCTTGTCCTTTTCAACCATCTCATCAAGATCTGGGACAGCAATATTATTCGGGCTATCACCGGGATTAAAGCCCGCTCCGGGTTGAAAATTCATTGGGATTGAAGCATCGCCTTGGAACTGCTGGGGCCTAACCGACACAGAGGGTCTCCGCGGATGCAGCTCAGTCTGTACTTGCGCATGCGGAGGCGTGAAACCTGGAGGATAAAGTGGTTCACCATTGTTTTCTTTTCACTAACAATCACAGACCTTTACCCTTATCTACTCCCTTCAATAATTGCGTCATCTTAGCCACCAGATCATTTTGGGACTCCTCCATCTTTTGCACCATGTCACGCTGAATCTTTTCTATTTGCTCTTTCATTTGCGCCTGCAACTGGTCTTGCATTTCTTTTTGAAGTCGTTCTAGCTTCTCCAACCTTTGGTCCATAATTTTTGTCTTAGCTCAGGTGCCGTAACTTTGTTAGTTTTCCAGGTTAACTGAAATGATTTTATTCGATTAGGTTTTTGATGGTCATTAATGCATATGATGTGATGCAATGCATGAAAAGAATGCAAAGAAAAAGAGGCACTGATTCTAATTCAACTTCATTAGAAAACTTTACTAGATAAAGAGTTTCTTTACATAAAATAGACTACATATATGGCTTTGCCCTTACACTTAAAGCCTTAACCTTTCTAAGAAGCCAAGCTAATTCTCGGCCCCTGTCCGACTCTGACTCATATTTCAAACTTAATAGATCAGCCTGAACCGCTAGAGTTTGCAGATGATCAGCTACTTCGCGCACTTGAGTCACCGCCTCTCCCATAATATAATCTCTTTCTCCAATCTGCTCTTGAGACCGACGGAATTGTCTTTGCCACTGCTCATTACTTTCTTCCAGAAGCTCTATCCGGATTTCACTATTTTGCAATGCATTCTCTAGCCCTCCTATTTGTCCTTTAATTCTTTAATTTTGTCTAAGCTCACCCTTAATTCCACCGTAGCATTACGATTACAGTACTGGTGAAGCGATCTTTCTAGTTCAGCTATCCGGACCTTCAACTCTGTCTTCTCGTCTTGGCAAACTAGTAGACTCTTTCCCAATGCGACTTCTCGAGCCCGAGTATCCTGAATTTCTTTTCCCATTGATTAGCTTTCGTCTTTTCCTCCTGAATTTCTTGTCGCCATTGTTCTGGCGTTTTACCCAAGCCAGCAGCTCTTACCGACCTACGCAACTTCTTGTAATCTGTCTTCAGGCTGTCTAAATCTTCTTCTGCTTTGTTCTTTCCTTTTCTCAATTTGTTGGCCTCTAATCTTTGAATGTCCACATCCTGTCCTAACTGTATTTTTTCTTCCTCTAGTTGTTCTATCTTCTTCCCCAATTCTAAACTCCTTTTTTCGAATTCTTGTTTGATGATTTCTATCTCAGAAGGCAAAACTTGTAAGTGTTCCTCTAAAGATCGAGCAGTTTCTGAATTTGACGCCGGGATGTTGTCGTTGATCCTTTGATCACGCCACTGACCATACTCGGGGGTAATTGTCGGACCCACGGCTAAGATCTTCATTCGACGAGTCTGGTTCCAGGCACTGGATATTTCTCGAACCTTCTTGTAATTGTCCTCCCTATAGGAAAAATCACTATAAGCCAACCCCTACGTTGCTGGTATGAATTGTCGTGATCTATACTGTCTTGATACGAGTAGAGGAGCATATCCGATAGCTCCCCATATCCCGAGCAGCGGAACCCAGTCAAAATCTCCACATCGGTACAATATCCATCAGGAATTAACCAAGGAGCCCTCCATTCAATATCTTCATCCTGAGATTCTGGAGTATCTCTATCCATTTTTCTTCTGAAATATCATCCCGTCTTGGCGTGGCCACCAATTCTCCTAGAGGGGAGTAGCTATCAGAGAATACCCGATAAGAGACCTTTTCGACCTTCCAGAAGTGGCTATGGAACCATGCCAATAAGAGCTGCGCGCATCCAATAAACCTTCCCTCCCCTGCTTTTCGACACGCATTCAGGGATCTAAAAGTTTCAGCGAGTATTGCCGGAACCGGTGTCACCCTTTACTAAGCCGATCAAACAAATCAGATACAGCCTCGTCTATGTGTCCTAAAGCTTTGGGGAAAACCACTAGTCCATAGATACCTAAAGCGAAGACATCGACCCTTTTCTTTAAGTCAGGATGTACAAGCACCAAATATCGCAAACTTTCCAAGGAACACATTTACTGTCGCCTTTCTGTTGGATCCGGGCAGCGACCCACTGCTCGCTCATCCCAGTGATGTTCATTAATTTCTTTAACAACGGAGGGACACAAGCAGCTCTGGAATAAGCCTTGTCGACTTGAATCTTTGGGCACCGAAGCAAGGTCGTATACTCCTCCACAGTAGGCGTCAAATCTACTTTCCCAAAAGTGAAACAACTGTAGGCAGGATTCCAGAACTGAGCAAGGGCTCGGAATAAATACTTGTCCACTTTGACACTAAGCAGATAAGTAGGTCACCGTAGTTACAATAGAACAGCTGCTTGGCCTCGACATCCATTGATCCCAGACTTCTTTCATTTCTCGAAGGTCATTCTGGATTACACTGATACGGGTAAAATCCCACAATTCTGACACGTACCTTTGGTAAGACTATCGCCTTTCTCCCGTTGTGTCGTTTCAGCCCATATTCGCACAGCCGCATTATCCTCTACTTTATCAACAACCCCTTTTCCATGATAAGCTTTCTACTGAGAAACTGAATGTAAATCGACACCTCTTTTAGAATAAGATGCCATGCAATCACAAACAAAGTAAATTAGCATTAAACACAGAATAAGATTTAAAATAAGCGACAAATGAATACAACATTCATTTAGGTAAGCACTAAAATTGGAGTAGCTCTACCTAGGTCGGTTCCTATGGCTCATTATATGTGGTTTGGTTCTAAAGATAAGGTACCTGAACCAGCAGATTCCTCGATCTTTACCCATTATAGGCTCATACAGACCGAGTTCGGTTCAGGGGAATACATTTCCCTATGGCCATGCGGAGATGAAAATCTCACGAAGACATAGGTACGGATGTATCCCGAAAGCGATTCACTATCCCATGCGGAGGTGAAACCTCACGAAGGCGTAGTTTCTCACTCCCACTTAAAAGGGTGTGACCAACGGTCATGCAATGCAATGTGCAGAAAGATACAAAAACTTAAACTAACAAGCAATTATAAACCACAACGATGAAAATTGTAATAAAGAGCAATGAAATGCGATGAAAGGATGTATATTTAAACCAAGTTTTGATTTTCGACAAAAAGAAAAAAATAATCAACTCGTGGCTCGACTCACTTAACCTGTCCCAGTGGAGTCGCCAAGCTGTTGACACCATTTTTGATGAAAACGGGGTCAACTGGGTTTTGAAAAATGAAACGGGAGTCGCCACCAATCCTTTTTCATGAGGTGTGATTGGATCACCTCAAAAAGTGGTTGTTTTTAATAAACGATTTGATTTTATTAAAACAACAAGTTTGGTCCACGAAATTCAAAAAAACGGGTTCGGGAGTCAGTTGCGTACGAGGAAGGATTAGCACCCTCGTAAGCCCAAAATTGGTACCTAGTTGATTAGTTAATGTCTTAATGTCAAAGGTTAAAAACTTTGAAGAATTTTTAAAAAAATACGATCCTTGTATTAAACGTTGAAATTTTCAAGAAAGGAGGGTATTTCACGTTATTCGAGAAAGAGAATATTTCAGTAAGGAGGACACAATGTCTCGAATTCCCGATACGCAATGAAAAGTGTTATTTGGAAAATATTTAATTATCTTGGATTAAAAAGGATCACAACCAGTAATTAGAAATCTTTTAATGAAGAAATACCCATTTAGGCACAATTTATCGTAAAAATGAACACTGAATATTACAGTTTAAAAGAATATTCAATTGTTTAAATCAAATGAAGAAATCGCAACCCAATACGTTAGGCACAATTTATCAAAATATGAACACTGAATATTACATTTA